>NC_137796.1:66913074-67038074 GCF_963383645.1 Muscardinus avellanarius
GCCTCTTGCAAGACAGGCCATATTCACATAACTTTTATTACAGCATGTTGTTAGAATTATTTTTTTTTATTATTGCTGGGCCTAATTTATAAACTTTCTCATGGGTTTGTACACAGAATATACACAGGGTTCATAACCATCCATGTTCCTGCATGGAGTCTCAGGGTGTTCCCCTGGGGTCTCGGTGGGTGGGTGGAGGGAGCTGCAGTATCATAATTTTTCTTTTGCAGTTTGGCGAATTGTCTCATCACCGCTGATGGCTGTCAAGCCCTTGCTTTAGTTCTTAGAAGCAATAAAAACATGATAAATCTACAGATTGGGTACAACAAGATAGAGAATGCTGGCATGAAACTGCTGTGTGAAGCTCTGATTCATCCCAACAGCTGCTTGGAAACTCTGGGGTGGGTAAAGTCATAGTCACGGCTAATAGTCATGGGTGATGGAAGATGGGGACTGATGGACAGAAAGAGAAAGAAGCTCCATCGTGATTTCAAGGCAGTTGGCTGTGGTTGCATCATACACCACTCCAGAGCCTTGGGGCTACACACATGAGTGTTCACTGCTGGCTGCCCGCTGGCCTGGGCCAGGCATGGCTGATCTCCCCCAGGGTGTGATCAGAAGGCGTGGTTATCTGGGGCACTGGCTGGTTGGCTTGGCCTCACTGTCAGGTACGGCAGTTGGCTGGCCATCCACGGGGTGAGAATGGACCACCTCTCATCACCTGACTAACCCAGGCTTCATGCCATGGCAGTTAAATTCATTCACTGAGATTACTGTAACAAAGCACCCTGCACCGGGTGACTTCCACAAACAGAAATAGATTGTCTCATGGTTCCAGAGGCTGGAAGTCCAAGGTGAGGGTGTCAACAGAGCCGGTTCCTTCTGAGGGCGGAGAGGGAAAACTTGCCCTGGGCCCTCTCCTTGGCCCGTGGATGGCTGACTTCTCCCTGTGTCTTCGTGCCATCCCCCTTATGTGAATGTCCATGCATCAATTTCCTCTTTTCCTCTGGACACTAGTTGTACCAGCTTGGGGCCCACCCCCATGTTTTCATTTTAACTCAAATACCTCTGTTAAAAGACTCTCATGCTGGGTGTGATGGTTCGCGCTTATAATCTCAGTACTTAGGAGGCTGAGACAGGGTGATCACAGGTTCTTGGCCAGCCTCAGCTACTTAGTGAGGTCTTGCGCAACTTAATAAGACCCTGTTTCAAAATAAAGAATAAAAATAAGTCTGGGGGTGTAGCTCAGAGGTAGACTGCCCCTGCATTCAATCCCTAGTTCTAACAAAAAAGAGAGAGAGAGAGAGAGAGAGAGAGAGAGAGAGAGAGAGAGAGAGAGACTATCTCCAAGCACAGTTGCATCTGAGGACCTGAGGATTTTGATGTGGAATTTTTTTTTGAGGGGACAGAGTTTAGCCCTTTGCAGCATCTCGGGGCACAAGTGTCCAAGAAGCATTGCAGGCATCTGCGATGCAGGCTCAGAACGCTTGTCACTTTGCTTGCTCTGTGCCCTATCATCTGAAGCCAGGTCCAGGCCAGCCAGATTCGGGGGCTGGGAAGATGTGCTCCAAGGCTTAGTGAAATGGGGCTGCTAAGTCCCTTTGTCTGGGGCACAGATACCGCAGAATGTGGTATGTCAGCTGCCGAGGAAGAATCTGACGTCATAAACTCTGGGCTGTCAGGTACTGTCCCGGGCCATCTGGCTCACATCCTACCCCAAGGTGGGGGCACCCCTTATGTGTCATTCTCTTGCAGGCTGGAAGCGTGTGGGTTAACCAGCACCTGCTGTGAGGACCTGGCTTCTATTCTCACTCACTGTAAGACCCTGTGGGGGCTGAACCTGATGCAGAATGCCTGGGACCGCGATGGCATAGTTGTGCTGTGTGAGGCCCTGAGACAGCCAGAGTGTGCCCTGAACATGCTTGGGTGAGCTGGCGTCTGTGCTCCTTGGTGGGCAGAGTCCTCAGGGCTGAGAAGGAACTGGCTGGGACCTGCAATGTGCAGCTGCTATAGGATAATATCATTGCACTTAAAATGCAAATGGTGAACCAAGTGTGGTGGTGCACGGCCATAATCCCACTTCTTGAGAGGATGAGACAGGAGAATCACAGGTTTGAGGCCAACCTAGTGAGACCCCATTTCCAAATAAAAAATAAACAGGGCTGGAGGTGTAGCTCAAAGGTGGAATGTCCATGAGTTCAATCCCAAGTACCCCAAACAACCATTCCTATTTTCCACTGACTTCTTGTCTAAAACTCTAATGTCCTTATGGAATTGATGCTGTCCGTCATAGGTTCTAGTCAGTGACATCAAGTTGGCAGCTTAAAGTTGGCCACGGTTGGAGCATTTATACCGCAGAAATGGGCAAAGCAGCTGGGCGTGGTGGTACACACCTGTAATCTCAATTTTGAGAAGCTGAGACAGGAAGAGCTCAGGATTGAGGATAGCCTAAGCAATTTAGTGAGACCCTTGGCAACATAGTGAGACCATGTATGTGTGTATATGAGTGTATTACTGAGGATTGAACCCAGGGTCATTCTTCTCCTGGAACTATCCCCCCAGTCCTATTTATTTTTATTTTTATTGTTTTGAAACAAGGTCTAATTAGGTTGCTGAGAGTTTCACTACTTGCTGAGGCTGTCCTCAAACTTGTGATCTTCTTGTCTAGGAATCCCAAGTACCGGGATTACAGGAATGTGCCACCGCGGTTGAGATCCTGTTTCAAAATTAAAAGGTCTGAATGTGTAGCTCAGAGGTAGAGCACACTGGATTTAATCTCTAGTACCAAACAAAAAGAAAAGGAAAAGAACAAATGAGGGCATTTGGGGGGAGGAAGTGTGTGGGGCAGGGGGATTAAATATTACCAGCCCAGGGCTATATATTGTAAGTAGGTTTGTTTCCTTAGAGCAAATTTAGCCACTCCTACCTTGTCCTCTGAAGAAATTCTGAAACAAGATGAAAAACAGAAAAGCAAAAAAAACAAAAAAAAACAAAAAAAAAACCACACAACAACAAAAATGGTGAATTAATCAGAACCCCTTTTATATTTTGCCAGACTGCAAAAAGATGACTTTGATGAGGAAACCTGGGCACTTCTGAAGATGGAGGAGGAGAGAAATGCCCAGTTGACAATCATGGAGAACTGAGGAAGCAGAAATAGGATACAGGGGCAGAGGCCGGATAGCCTGCAGCTCGCACTCCTTCCAACCCAGGACACCTGTGGGGGCTGGGACTGGGCCCCGGGCCCAAGTGTAGACCTGTCTGTGCTCAGGAATGATGAGTCGCCAGCACGCCAAGAGCCATGTTTTTATCACCTGTACAGATGTGTTTCATGTAACAGATGCGGGTTTTAATTTGTTCAGTGACCTCAGAGAAGCCACGGAAAGACCTTCATGATAAAATTCCTATCCCATCTCACAATGACATTTTAAACACCTAATAAAGTATTCTGTCTTCTTAAAACACCTTATAAAATCTCAAAACAGAGTTTGCTTTTGGTGAATGGCTGGGGCAAGAATGTAGGTGAAGCTGGGCATGGTGGCATACACTCGTAACCATAGTACTTAGGAGGCTGAGACAGGAGGATCCCGGGTTCACGGCCAGCCACGGCAACTTAGCAAGGCCCTCCACAACTTACTGATACCCTATTTCATAATATAGTGCGAGCTAAAATAGGGCTGGGGGTATAGTTCAGAGGCAGAATGCCCCTGGGTCCAATCCCCAGTAACACACACACACAGTACATTGAAGTGGTTGTGTTGTCCTGGGAAGATACTGGCCACATCGAGTGCACTAGAAGAGCTGATCCAACTTGATCATCCTTCTTCCTGTTGGTCCTAGTAGGGATCTAATTGTTTTGGTTTGTTTTGTTTTGTTTTCACTTGTCTTGCCTGATGAAGTTTTAATTTAAAGCATTTGGTTAGCTGGGTGTGGTGGTGCATGCTTGTAATCCCAGTGCTTGGTAGACTGAGACAGGAGGATCACAGGTTTGAGACCAGCCTCTCTATTTAGTGAGACTCTCTGCAACTCAGTGAGACCCTGTTTCAAAATAAAGAATAAAAGGGCTGAGGAGTGTAGCTGAGAGGTAGAACCCCCTGCATGCAATCCCTAGTACTGCAAAAAAAAAAAAAAAAAAAAAAAACTTTTTTGGTTTTGGTACTGGGGATTGAACCTGAGGCATTCTACCTCTGAGCTATATCCCCAGACCTTTTATTTTTATTATTTTACTATATTTTAGTACTGGGGAGTTAACCCAGGGGCATTCTACCTTCAATTTCCACCCCCAGCCTTTTAAAAAATTTTTTTAATTTGGAAATGGTCTCAGTAAATTGCAGAGGGCCTCACGAGGTTGTTGAGGCTAGCCCTGAACCAGTGATCCTATCTCAGCCTTGCAAACACCAGGATAATGGGTATGTACCGCCACACCTGGCTGTGATTTTTTTTTTTTTAATTTGACAAGGCGGTGCTTTGCAACTCCACCTCTCTTTTCCAACAAGCTCATCTCTGGATCTCATGTAGATAGGGCTTGTTAAGTCTGGGCCCCAGGGCTTCTGAAGACTCCAAGTCAGGGAGATGGACAGGTGGACATGATCACCCAGAGAATTACAATAGATATTCCCTAGCAGAAAGCAGCTCACCAGAACTGGGTGCACTGATAGTTCTCTGTGAGCTTGGGAAGTTCTCCCCACAGGTAATTTTCTCCTGCTTGCTCTTGGACATAAGTGGTAGGGAGGAGAAGTTCTTTTACAAATTAAGACACCTGGAAGATCACACCTGGCAGCCCATTAACTTTGAGCCCAGGATGCTAAATGCTTTCAAATTGGTGCAACAAGGAAGAACGAGCCAGCCCCAGCCAATGGAAAGGGCGATGTCACCTGCCTGGATTTGAGCCTATAAGAGCTCGGGGGTGGGGCAGCCCGGCACCTGTCCTTTCTGCCTTGGGAGATGTGTCTGACTGGAAAGAGCTTGGAAGCCTAATTTCCTTTAGGGGTGAGTTCTCGTGGGTTTTACCCTTACTTTTTTCTATCTCCTTTCCTCCCTTCCTTTCTTTTTCTTCTAGGAATTGAACCCAGGGGTGTTCTACCTCTGAGCTCTACTCCCAGCCCTTTTTATTTTTTGTTTTTGAGCCAGGGTCCTGGTAAGTTGTTGAGGGTCGAACTAACTTTCTGAGACTGTCATTGTACCTCTGATCCTCCGGTCTCAGCCTCCCAAAAACTGGAATTAGAAGTACATACCACCACACCGAATTAAGTGTTCCTTTTCAACAGAGCAGGGTCAATATTCTCCCCGCAATGGTTAGCGGGGGAGACGCTTTTTTTTTTTTTTTTTGGTGGTACTGGGGTTCCCGGAAGCCCTTCTACCTTCGGGCTACACTCCCAGACCTATTTTTACATTTTTTTTATTTGGAAACAGGGTCTCCTAAGCCAGCGCGTGCGGCTGGCTTCGAACCTGCGCGATCCTCCTGTCTCTGCCTCACAAGCGCGGGGATTACAAGCGTGCGCCACCACGCCCGGCAAGGGGTGGGGGGACGCTTTAGACGGGCTCCTCCTATCACTCATAGCTCAGGCTGAATTACTTGACCCAGTTGAACCTCAGCTTTCTCTTCTGTGAAGTGAAGGAAGAAAACAAAATCAGTGTGATAGAATTCTCTTGAAGATCTGAGGTTGCCCTGGCATGGTGGCACCGGTCTGTAATCCTAGTATGTGGGAGGCTGAGACAGGAGGATCATAGGTTTGGGGCTAGCCTTAGCAACTTAGTGAGACCCTGTTTCAATATAAATTTTAAAAAGGGGCTGGTAGTGTATATTGGAGGCAGAATGTTCCTGGGTTTGATTCCCAGTACCAAAGAGAAAGAGAGAGGAAAAAAGAAACATGTGACTTTCTGAGACTGGCTGATATTACTAAGCATGACACGTTTTAGTTTCATTTCTTTTTCTGCAAATGACATAATTTCATTCTTAATGACTGAATAAAATTCCATTGTGTATATATACCACACTTTTTGTGTGGTACTGGGGATGGAACCCAGGGTCTTTATACCTCCAGACTACACTCCCAGACCCATTTTATGTTTTATTTGGAAACAGGGTCTCACTAAGTAGCTGAGGCTGACTTCAAACCTGCGTGATCCTCCTGTCTCAGCCTTTTAAGCACTGGGATTACAAGCGTGTGCCACCATTTTTTAAAAAGATATTTATTGGCCATTTGTATTTCCTCTTTTGTGAAGTGTCTGTTCATTTGCTTATTTTATTGAATAAAATTTATTTTCTTTTTTTTCTTTTTTTTCTTTTTTTTCTTTTTTTTTTTTGTGGTACTGGAGTTCCTGGAAACCCTTCTACCTCGGGGCTACACTCCCAGACCTATTTTATACTTTTATTTGGAAACAGGGTCTCTTAAGCCAGAGCAGCTGGCTTCGGACCTGCGCGATCCTCCTATCTCCACCTCCCAAGCGCGGGGATTACAAGCGTGTGCTACCATGCCCGGCTCATTTATTTTTCTTGGTACTGGGCATTGAACTCGGGCATTCTACCTCTGAGCTACACCCATAGCCCTATTCTTTATTTTGAAACAGGGTCTTGCTTAGCTGCAGAGGGCCTCGCTAAGGCTGGCCACAAACCTGTGATCCTCCCATCTCAGCCTCCCAAGTACTGGGATTATAGGTTTGAGCCACCCCACCTGGATTAATTGCTCATTTATTGATTGGGTTATTTGGGGTTTGGGTGGTGAGTTTTTTAGGGGAGTATATGTGTTCCTAGGAATTGGTTATTCTACCACTGAATTACATTCCCAGCCCTTTTTATTTCTTATTTTGAAACAAGGTCTTGCTAAATTACCACATGCTGGCCTTGAACCTGTGATCTTCCAGTCTCAGCTTCCCAAGTACTGGGATTATAGGCACATGCCATTGATCCCATGATCCATTTATTAGGAATAAAACATTATTGAATTTGAGATCACTTATAGTCCAAATGGGGCCCTGTTACCTAGCTACCTCATTTCTAGATTTTAGCCTGATTTTTTTTTTCCTCGTGCTAGGGACTGAACCCAGGGGCGTCCCACCTCAGAGCTACACCCCTAGCCCTATTCTATTTTTTACTTGGAAACTAAATTGCTGAGAGCCTCCCGAAGCTGCTGATGCTGGCCATGAACCTGTGAGCCTCCTGTCTCAGTCTGCCAGTACTGGGATTACAGGCATGCTCCACCATGCCCAGCTATTTGATTCTTCTTATTAAACATTTCACAGAGTCCTTGATATATCGTTTGTCTGTTCCCTAGAGGGAGCGTAAAGAATAAAAACTACAAGGTAGTTTGGGGTCCAAACACTAAAGCCAAACATGCAATGGGTGCTCAGTTTTTCCACAGAACAGAGACTCCAAGGAGGAGAGGTGAGGAGAGTACCTGGCCCCCAGGACACTCTACCAAACTGGTTCAATGAATCTGCCTTGCTGGCTGGTGTGTTCATTTTCTTATTTCATGTCCCCACAGGTTTCATCTGCTCTCTCTTCCCATTGGCCTGGTGTATGCGATATGGATCTAGAGCCGTTCCTTCCCTCCTCCTACTCCCCGCCCATCGATCCTTTATCAGTTCCACCCGGGATGTTCGCTAACACCCCTTTGGACGATGGGGTCATGCTGTACATGTCTAGGCTAAACAAGGCAGAGCTGTGCAGGTTCAAGCAATTGGTGCTGAAAGAGAAGCTGAGACCGCACTCCGTCCACATCCCCTGGGAGTTCCTGAGGAAGGCCAAGTGGGCCGAGGTGGTCCATCTCTTGATAGAGTACTTCCCGGGAAAACTGGCTTGGAAAGTGGCCCGTGACATCTTCACCATGATGAACCAGAAGATTTTGTCTTTCCTGGTAGAAAACGAGGATAGCCGTGAGTAGTAATCTGACATACAAGATGGGGGTGGGCTTGAGACTTAAAGAACTAGAGTCTGGCCATCCAGATAATTTAGCCAGATGGGGTGGCCCACACCTGTAATCCCAGTACCCAGGAGGTCAAAACAGTAGAAGCTCAGGCCAAGGCCAGCCTCGACAACTTGGTGAGACTTTCAGCAACTTAGTGGGACCCTGTTTCAAAAGAAAATTTAAAAAGCCTGAGAGTGTAGCTCAGAGGTAGAATGCCCCTCAGTCCAATCCTTAGTACTAAAAAAATAAATAAATAAATAAATAAAACACTGCTGTCCTAAAATATTGTATAAACTACCTTCTGGTTATGTGTATAAGATATAAATGAAACATAAGTGAATTTTGCAGTTAAACTTGGGTCCCATCCCCAAGATATCTGATCATGCCTATGAATATATTCCACGATCTGAAAAAGAAATCAAACACTTCTGGCCCTATACAAGCATTTTGTATAGGGGACGATCAGTTTGTATTTCTCCCTTACAGCTTCACAGGGCTATGCCTTTATGATGTTAATAAATACTTGACTCACTGCATCATAAAATAGCTCCACTGTCTCATTCCCTAAAAGTATCGTGTTGGACATCTAGTTGAGAGGATAACTCTTTTCTTTTGGTACTAGAAATTGAACCCAAGGACATTCTATTTCTAGCTACACTCCCAGCCCTTTTTGTTCAATTTTGAAACAGTCTCCCTAGATTGTTGAGGGTCTCAGTTGCCGAGGCTGGCCTCAAACTTGTAATCCCACTGTCTTGGCCTCCAAGTACTGGAACCACAGGTGTGCCCTCACGCCCTGAGAGATTGAGATTCTTAAGCCACGTGGCCACTGCCAATGCTAAGAGGGCTCTTCGCCTCCATGGTGAGTCCCGTCATGCAAGTCTCATTCCAGTGGGACAGTCCTTGCTTTTGTGTTCCAGGCATTTCCTATACCTTTGAGCCAGTGGACTTGAATCCAAGAGAAACAAAAATGAATCTGGAAAATGGAGAGTTTGGTACGTACCCCACACTGTGACAATCTGGTCAACACAGGCTGCGGGAGGGGGTATGGAGCTCAGCTGCTCAAATCAAGAGTTAATATGGCTAGCGTCTCTTCTCCTGATCAGAATTTAAGCAAAAGCTGCTGAGCCAGGCATGGGGCACATGCCTGTAATCCCAGGACTTGGGAAGCTGATACTGGAGGATCACAGGTTTGAGGACAGCCTCAGCATCTTAGTAAGGCCCTCAGCAGCTTTGTGAGACCCTGTTCCAAAATAAAAAGGATGGGGTACAAGGTCTGGGAGGGCATACCTGTAATCTCAATACTTGGGAGGCTGAGACAGGAAGATTATAAATGTTCAAAGCCAGCCTCCGCAATTTAGTGAGGCCCTCAGCAACTTAGACCCTGTTCCAGAGTAAAAAAATAAGATAGGGCTGGAGGTGTAGCTTGGAGATAGAATGGCCCTGGGTTCAATCCACAATAGCCCAGAGGCAGAATGCCCCTAGGTTCGACACCCAGTGTCAAGCCAAACCAAACAAGCAAACAAAAAGCCCCAACTACTACTATCTGCGGCATCTCCTGACTAGGAAGCCCTGCCCCCGACCCAGACAGGAACCGGGGCTCGGCCCATTTCCTCTGCCTTTCCCGTCTTGCATAGACGGCAACCTCCTTCACCGTCAGCTGCCCGACCCACATACCACACCCGCTCAGCAACACCAACACGAGAAGGATTCTTATTTTCCAGTACTTCCAGCCAAACTCCTAGACTTGACTCCAACGGATGAACTAAGGTCGTGTACTCATCAATAAAATACTCTGGTTAGTTAAGAGGCACTCCTGCTCGGTGTGGTGGCACGCCTGCAATCCTAGTGCTTGGGAGACGGAGATAGGAGGATTGCAGTTTCAAGAGCAGCCTCAGTAATTTAGTAAGACCTTGTTTCAAAACAAAAAGGGCTGAAGTTCTAGGTCAGAGGTAGGACGCCCCTGGGTTAAATCTCTAGTACCCCCAAACAAAGTGACAGACAAAAAATGAGCTCCTGTATATGCAACCCTTGGTATCTGTGGGGAATTTGTTCTAGAACCCCCAGTTTCAAAATCCTTGAATGACGAAGCTTATTACGTAAAAGGACATAGCATTTGCTTTTCAACTATGCACACCCTCGTGTACACCTTAAATCTTCTCTGGATTACTTCTAGTACAATATTAAAGGTATCTATAAATACCTGTTACACTGCATCCTTTAGAAAGTAATAACACAAAAACGGCCCGCATGTGTTCTGTACAGACTGTTTATTGTGGTACTAGGAATTAAACCCAGGGGCATTCTACCTCTGAGCCACACGCCCAGCCCTGTTTTATTTTATTTTATTTTTTTATTTTGAAACAGGGTCTTGCTAAGTTGCTGAAGGCATTGCTTCGTTGTGGAGGCTGGCTTCAAACCTGGATCCTCCTGTCTCAGCCTCCCAAGTACTGGATTACAGGCACGTGCCACCACGCCTGGTTGCAGTCCTTGATTTGTTGAAGTCACTCCAAATTGAGTTTTCTTTCTTGCAGCCTCTTGGTGGATCCAACAGTGTCAAGAAAGGTGTACGATTCGTGCATATGCACAAGGGGTTTGGGGTGGGCATGGGGACTGGTTTGCTTATTCTGTTACTTTCCACAAGTAACTCTGATGTTGCACCCCTGTTTCTCCCATCTCTTAAATCTAGAAAAAATACTGGCGTACAAATCTCATGTGATGAGAAAGTATCTCCCTGTATGGAACAAGACGGATTGGCCTGGGAACCAGGAGGACTTCGTGCACCAACGCATAAACACGCATGAGACATTCTTGCCCAGTCTATTTCTACCCAAAAAAACTCAGCTCGCCCAGCCTAAGACTGTGGTCATACTGGGAATTCCTGGGATTGGAAAAACAACCCTAGCCAGACAGGTGATGCTGTCCTGGGCACAGAATAGCTTCTACTCACACAAGTTCTCATACGCTTTCTATATCCACTGCCAGAGAATCGGCCTGGAGGGCGAGCAGAGCTTCTCTGAGCTGCTGGTGGAGGAGTGGCCTCCATTTGAGACGTCCGTATCAAAGATCTTGTCCAGACCAGATCAACTTCTGCTGGTACTTGATGGCTTCGAGGAGCTCACGTTCCCCCTCATCCAAACGCCAGACAATCTGAGCGATGACTGGAAAGAGAAGTTGCCAGGGCCCGTTCTCCTGAGTAGTTTGCTGAGCAAAAGAATGGTTCCAGAGGCCTCACTTCTGATCCTGATGCGGCCGGCTTCCTGGAATACCACCAAGCCCTTGCTGATAAGTCCCTCTCTGGTCACCCTCAGCGGGTTCAGTAAGACTGAAAAAATCAGATACTTCAGGACCTATTTCCAGAACCCTCGGCAGAGCAACCGAGTTCTGCCGTTCGCTGTGAAAAATGCCATTATTTTCTCCTTGTGTCGGGTCCCTGTCATCTGCTGGATTTTTTGCTCCGTTCTGAAAAATGAGATCATGAAATCATCCAGTTTCAGGCAGACGTGTAAAAACGCCTCGTCTGTCTTCACCCTTTTTCTTTCTACCTTGTTTCCAAACACAGCTGCGAAACTCTGCAGCCAGACTCGCCAAGAACAATTGGAAGGTCTTTGCTGCCTGGCTGTGCGGGGCATGCGGGACGTGACGTGGATATTTACCAGGGCAGATCTGGAGCAAGCCAAACTGGACGAGACCAGCGTCACCAACTTGCTCGCTTTGAATATTCTTCGACGGGTTCGAGAAGACCACTACGTCTTTACTCTTTTTATTTTCCAGGAGTATTTTGCAGCCATGTTCTATGTTTTGTATTTTCCACAGAGACTCAACAGTTACCATGTGTTGGGGCGCATGGATATCCAGTACCTGGTAGAAAACCCTAGAGACGGCCTGGATTGGCTGTCTCACATGGGAATCTTCTTGTTTGGCCTTCTGAATCCAACGTCCAGCTTGATTCTTGTGTGGGCGTTCGAATGCCGTGTTTCAGTGAATAATAAGCTGAAAATTCTGGAAGTGGTAGCCTGGCTGCGTGAGAACAATCCTTCAGCTCTCAGCGGTGAGATTCCGCAGTTATTCTACTATCTCTCTGAAACCCGGGAAGAAGTCTTTGTGAAAGAAGCACTAAGGGGCTATCGTAAAGCCACTTTGAAAATAGACAGTGAAAGAGACTTCTGGGCATCTGCTTTTTGCCTTAGGCACTGTCGGGATTTGATAGAGATGAAGCTGACAGTCACACAGAACCTCTTAAATGTATTAGAGCCTGGCTCCGGGGACTCCTCGCGTGTCACACTGTAAGTACTTATTTTTTTATTCATTTTGTACTGGGGGTTGAACCCAGGGGCATTTCTACCTCTGAACTACATCCCCAGCCCCTTTATTTATTTATTTATTTATTATTATTTTTTTTTTGCAGGTCTGGGATGGAACCCAGGGCCATTCAACCTCTGAGCTATACCCCCTGCCCTATTTTTTTTTTTATTCTTATTTTGAAACAGGGTCTCACTAAGTCGCAGAGGACCTCACCAAGTAGCTGAGGCTGTCCACAAACCACGATCCTCCAGGTCTCAGCCTCCCGAATGCTGGGATTACAAGCGTGCGCCGCCGTGCCCGGCTTCCCCAGCCCTTTTTAAAAAAAATAATATTCAGCCAGGTGTGGAGGTGCACACTTGTAATCCCAGTACTTGGGAGACTGAGACGAGAGGATTGCTGGTTCGCATCCAGTTTCAGATACTTAGTGAGGCCTCCACAATGTAGTGAGACCCTGTTTTAAAATAATTAAGAGTAGGGCTGGGGATGTCGCTCAAAGATAGAATGCCCCTAGGTTCAATATCTGGTATCACAAAAATAATTTTTTTTTCTTTTGAAACAGTCTTGCTAAGCTGCTGAGGGTCTTACTAAGCTTCTGAGGCTGGCCTCCAACCTGCAATCCTCCTGTCTCAGACTCCCAAGTACTGGGATTACCAGTGTGTGCCACCACACCTGGTTCAAATACTTCTTTAATTTCTCCTCGAGTGGCTTTAGCCTCCGGGCACCTAGAGCTGTGCCTTGGTTACTGAGCAAAAGTATGAGTTACAACCTTTTCTGATATTTCATCCTCAGACACCAGCTCCCCCCACCCCTGGCTTTTTGTCTAGCTTTACCTCTAATGAGCCACTGTCTCTTTCTTCCCCTTCATGTAGGAAAAAAGAAGCTAGCATATATGATGACTGGTGGAAAGATATCTGCTCTGTATTTTGTACAAATGACAACCTGAGAGTCCTGACCCTGGCTGACAGCACTCTGGCGCCTCAGATGGTCAAGGTTGTCGCTGAGTCTCTGAAACACCCTTTGTGTAAACTGCAGGTGCTCCTGTGAGTACAGACAAACCCGAGCTAGGAGGAGGTCCGTAGGGATGTCTGTCTTGTGCTGGTCCTTTGTCCCTCTCCATCCAGGCCATACACCAGAGAGCACCATGTCTGGGGTGGTATGTGTGTTACTGGGGATACCCAGTGGCATTCTACCTCTGAGTTATACCCCCTGCCCTGTTTGTTTTTTTAAACAGGGTATCTCTAAATTACTAAGATGTTCACTAAGTTGCCAAGGCTGGCCTCGAACCTGAAATCCTACTGTCTCAACCTCTCAAGGACTGGGATTACAGGTCTGTACCACCATTCCCAGCTTCTCGCTGTTTTTAATACAGGCATCATTTAAAAAAAAAATTGTGTGTGTGTGTGTGTGTGTGTGTGTGTGTGTGTGTGTGTGTGGTGCTGGGGATGGAACCCAGGAGCATTCTACCTCTAAGCTACAACCCCAGCCTTAATTTGTTATTCTTATTTTGAAACAGTCTCACTAGGTTGACAAGAATCTCACAACTTGCTGAGGATACCTGCGAACCTGTGATCCTTTTGTCTGTCTTCCAAGTACTGGGATTATAAGACTGTGCCACCATGCTCAGCTTTAAAAATAATAATTGCCAGACATTAGTGGTGGTGCATGCTTATAATGGTAATTATTACCTCCCACTCACTGAGTACCAAAACATGATAAGCATGTGTTGAGCACCTCACAGTGATTCTGTGTATTAATTTTAATTCTCACAGCCATTCTAAGGTCAATGTCCTGCGTTCTCTCCCATGGACAGAGGTTTGGAGAGGATGAGTGACACACACAGGGTTGTAGAGCTACGGAGGTTGAGCTGAGCTGCCAACGGGTCCCGAGGTCTGTGTCACGCCGAAAGGGCTGCGCATATTTTTATGACTTAGTCCTTCATTCCGATTCATTGTTCTTCCATCATGGCACCCATGGTTGCACATCTGTGTCTGTCTTTAATGTCTGGGTCCCAAATTCAGCTGCAAACTGCCTGAGCGAGAGTTCCCACCTCCTTAGCAGCTGCTGAGGAGCTAAGCAGGGGCTGAGCCCGATGGCCTGAGGTGGGGTTGTGTTGTAATCGGACGCTGCTTCTCTCTCCAGTTTAAGGTGTGTGAGCCCTGATGTGTGCCATGAAGATTTATTCCAGGTCTTGGTGAAAAACCAGTATCTGAGATACTTGGAGATACAGAATACAGAATTGAGTAGTGTGGCCATAAAGTCTCTATGCACAGCTGCAAAGTCCCCTGAATGCAGCCTGCATTGTATGAGGTAAGGTTTGGTGCTGGGATTGAGTGAGACCCTGGTTCCCAGATGGTCTCTGCCAGACGTGGTGATTAGATGTTCTGTTGTGTGTGTGTGTGTGTGTGTGTGTGTGTGTGTGTGTGTGTGTGTTAGTGCTAGAGATTTAGCTCCGGGGCATTCTATCTCTGAACTGCTCCCCCAGCCCTATTTTTTTTATATTGAAACAAGATCTCACTAGGTTGCTGAGGGACTTTCTAAATTGTTGCGGTTAGTCTCTAACCTGCACTCTTCCTGTCTCAGCATCCCGAGAACTGGGATCACAGGTGTACACCACCCCGCCCAGATATGCCTAGTGACCTTGTTTCCTTTGATATAGCTGCTGTTACTGATTGTGTGGACTCAATTCTTTTTTTTTTTTTTTTTTTTTGGTGGTACTGGGGTTCCTGGAAACCCTTCTACCTCCAGGCTACACTCCCAGACCTATTTTTTATACTTTTATTTGGAAACAGGGTACCTTAAGCCAGCAAGGCTGGCTTCGAACCTGCACGATCTTCCTGTCTCCACCTCCCAAGCACGGGGATTACAAGCGTGCGCCTCCACGCCCAGCTGTGATTATTCATTTTTAGTCTGAATTCCTCAGGATCACTACTAGGATGATGGGCATGCACCACCACGCCTGGCCTGGCCTAACTTCTTTGAGTGCTCTAGTGAATTAGGCCCCAGCAAGCTCAGAGTCATACTTGACTCCTTGAGTTTCTTTATAGGAGGTTTTCCTTCCTGGCCCTTGTTAGCTGCCTGGGCTTCCTGTAGATGCTTTCAGACAGGTTCAGAAGTTTTCTTCCTTTGGAATGGCGGCTGTGCCCATCTACTGGTAAACAAATCACACCTGAAATCGCTTTATATTGCATTTGTGCACATTTTAATTAAATTTTCCTACATTGTAGGAGGTGAGACAGGTGTTTCCCAGAGTAGATCTTCATCTAACATATATATATATATATATGTACTAGAGATGGAACCCAGGGGCATTCTACCTCCAGGCAATAACCCCAGCCCCATTTAAAAAAAAAAAATAGGGTCTCAGTAAGTTGCTAAGGTCCTAAGTTACTAAGGGTGGCCTAGAACCTGTAATCCTTCAGCCTCAACCTCCCAAGTACTAGGATTATAGATGTGTGCCACCACGCCCAACACATATGGCATCTTTAGCAGCCAGGAGTGGATGCAGACTGTCCTCTCCTTCCCTTGGTGCCCCCAGTTCTGTCTTAACATGTGATACCCCATGATTTTGAGGGAGCTATTTGGAGGTCGCACGTCTACCAGTTCCCAGAACAAGAACTGTTTCCCAATTTTTCATTGGAAAAAAAAAAAAAAAAAAAAAAACGATATGGGGGTTAGAGCAGTTTGCCCCTGTTCTACAAGCCGCTGTGAGGGCACTGGTTCTGTAAGATCTTCAGGACGCCCTCTTCGGCTGCCGGGCCCACCAGTCTGGTCAGCATATTCCCCGCATGATGCTGCTGTTCCTTCACCCTGCCAAGAACATGAGTCAGTTTTATTCTTTCATATCTGAGTTTTTTTTTTCTCAGTCCTAGAAAGGCATGCAAAACCTCTAGAACAGAAAGGTGTGCACTACCACACCCAGCAGGAAAAGTGATTGCACGTGGCAGAATCTTCAGTGGTTTATTTTGACGATTATTTGGCAAGTAAATGCAAAAAGTAGTTATATTTCAAGGGCTGACCAGAGACCCGGGGAAAGAGTTGGGGGCCAATTGTTATCCCTTTCCAACTGATTCTGCCCAAGTGTGTGTTGTTTTCTATCGATGATTTGGGAGTAGGACGCCGTCTTGACGCAGGTTTACTGGCTGGGGAAGTGAGAAAGAACCCCGAGAGTCTCTTCTATGAAGAACAAGAGTGTGTAATGTTAAGGGAGACTGGTGACTCTGTGGGTGCTGATACCTCCAGGGGCTGAGGCTCAGGATTTTCCCGTGTGACTTCTACAGGCTGGAAAACTGTGAGATCGACTCTACAGACTGGATGTATTTTGCCTGCGGTATTCAAAGCAACCTGCAGAGCAATCTGCAGATTCTGCTGCTAAGAAACAATTGCCTGAATCTGTACCCGGTGTATTACCTGTCCATAGGTTCCCTCAAGAGCCTGGCGTAAGTCTCCTTACTGCCTTGGGGTGGGGGGTCTAGTGCTTCTGAGGGGAAAAAAGCAATCATGGCATAAAGTACCTATGTGTGAACCAACATTGGTCTCATCGTTGATATAATTGAGTATATCAGTGACAGTCCAGCAAGCTGGGCACGGTGGCTCACATCTGAAATTCCAGGACTCACAATGTTGAGACAGGAAGATCATAGGTTCGCGGCCACCCTCAGCTATTTAGTGAGGTCCTCTGCCACTTAGACCCTGTTTCAAAATAAAAAGTTAAGAGCCGGGCGTGGTGGCACACGCTTGTAATCCCCGTGCTTGGGAGGCTGAGACGGGAGGATCACACAAGTTTGAAGCCAGCCTCAGCTACTTAGTGAGGCTCTCAGCAACTTAGCGAGACCCTGTTTCCAGATAAAATATAAAATAGGTCTGGGAGTGTAGCCCGAAGGTAGAAGGCCTCTGGGTTCCATTCCCAGTACCACCAAAAAAAAAAAGGAAAATAGAAAGTTAAGCCAGGCAGGGTGGCACACATCTGTAATCTCTGTACTTAGGAGGCTGAAACGGGAGGATCACAGGTTTGAGGACAGCCTCAGCAAGTAGTGAGACTCTCATCAACCTAATGAGACCCTGTTTTCAAATAAATAAAATCAGCCGGGCGTGGTGGCACACACTTGTAATCCCCACGCTTGGGAGGCAGAGACAGGAGGATCGCGCAGGTTCGAAGCCAGCCGTGCGCGCTGGCTTAGGAGACCCTGTTTCCAAATAAAAAAATGTAAAAATAGGTCTGGGAGTGTAGCTGGGAGGTAGAAGGGCTTCCAGGAACCCCAGTACCATCAAAAAACAAAACAAAACAAATAAATAAAATCAGTCTGGGGGTGTAGCTCAAAGGTAGAATACCTCTGGGTTCAATCCCCAGTGCCATAGAAATAATTTTTGTTTTTTTAATTTTTTTATTAGTGCATTGTATTTATACAGCATAATGGGGTAAAAAAAAAAACTTGTGTAGACATAGATGTACACATCACCCAGCCAGCCCCCACCCAGTCCCCACCTCACTCCCTCCCTGCCCCTCCCTCCCATGCTTGGTTTAGTGGTTGACTTCAATATGAATAAGTACATCATGTGCTGTAAAGAGCTTCCCTCTCCTCTCCTCCCATCCCCACAGTTAGGTTGCCTTATTTGCTCCTCTATAGGATCTCCTTTTTCACCTGGAGTTCCTCCTATGACGCCTTTCATCCTAGCTTTCACATATTAGGGAAAGCATCTGATTCCTTACTTTCTGAGACTGACTGATCTCGCTTAGCATAACATCCTCAAGATCCATTTCCCTGTAAATACCCCAATTGTGTTTTTATGGCTGAGTAAAATTCCATTGTGTGTATATCCCACAGTTTTGTAATCCATTCATCTGTTGATGGACATCTTGGCTGGTTCCATAGTCTGGCTATGGTGAATTGTGCAGCTATGAACATAGATACACATACATTAGTTTGGTAGTTAGGTTTCCTTTCTTTTGGGTAGATACCCAGAAGCGGTATTATAGAAATAAAATTTAAAAGAAATTATTTTTTTGCGGTAATCGGGATGGAATCCAGAGGCATTGTATCTCAGAGCTACACACCCAACCCTATTTTTTAGTCCTTTTTATGTTTGAAACAGGATCTGAGTTGTGAAGGGCCACACTAAGTAGCTGAGGCTCTCTGTGAACCGCAGTCCTCCAGTCTCCGCCTCCCGATTGCTGGGATTATAAGCGTGCGCCACCACACCCGGCAATTTTTTTAAAATTTTTAAAAATAAAAATAAAAAATAGCACTGGGTGTGATGGCGCACGCTTGTAATCTCAGTACTTGGGAGGCTGAGACAGGAGGATCACACAGGTTTAAAGCCAGCCTCAGCTACTTAGTGAGGCTCTCAGCAACTTAGTGAGATCTTGTTTCCACGTGAAATATAAATAAGTCTGAGAGTGTGTCCTGGAGGTAGAAAGCCCCTGGGTTCCATCCCAGTACCACCAAATAAAATAAAATAATAAAATAAAAATAAAAACTAAGACAGGGCTGGGGATGTAGCTCAAAGGTAGAATGCCCCTGAGTTCATTCCCCAATACCACAAAATAAAAAAACAGCAGCTTTGGAGGTTGAATGTCTCTGGGTTCAGTCCCCAGTATCACACACATATACACAGAAAGGGTCCAGCCAAGAAAGGGAAAGATATCTACAAGAAGGCAGATATTTATATCTAATATCCTAGAATATATTTCAATGAGCCCTATATATCCAACTGACCAAACAACTTCATGTTCTGTGTTCTCTACACGCTAATTATAGCATCCCCCCATGGTGACCATCCTGAATTGGGTTAATCAGATGCTTTATTTTTTTAGTGGGACACTGTAATTGTGCCTGATAGGGTCATAGCGATACGCTCATAGATACGCACACCCCTCTCCGGTCTGTTTCCTTCTCCAGGCCTCCGTTTTCCCTCCCCCACCCCCTCGCACTGCTCTCCTGGTCTCTCCTAATTTTCACAAGGTCCTTTTTCCTTTTTTCTCTCTAGCTCCCACATAGCAGAGAAACATGCCAGCTCATTTTTTGAGTCTGGCTGTCTCACTTATGTTGTTCTCCAGTTCCCTCCATTTTTCTGAAAATGATATAAATTTATTGTTTATGGCTGAGTGTTTTCATTGGTGTGTTATTAATAACACACCTATCCTTAAACAGGGCAACACATAGTCTTGTTTTATTTTATATTTTGCAGAAATGGCATCATTTGCTATGTGTCTTTTCTTTTTCTTTTTCTTTTCTTGTATTTGGAATTGAACTCGGGGGCCTTATATCTTTGAGCTACACCCCCAGGCCTGTGTGTGTGTGTGTGTGTGTGTGTGTGTGTGTGTGTGTGTGTTACTGGAGGTGGAATCCAGGGACTTTTCTACCTCCAGGCTATACTTCCAGTCCTGTTTTATACTTTATTTGGAAACAGGCTCTCACTAAGTTGCTGAGAGCCTCACTAAGTAGCTGAGGCTGGCTTTGAACCTGCACGATCCTCCTGTCTCAGCCTCCCACGCGCGGGGATTACAAGCGTGCACCGCCGTGCCTGGCCCCAGGCCTATTTTTGATTCTTCATATTTGAAACAGGGTCTCTCTAGGTTGATGCTAATCTCACCATTTGCTGAGGCTGGCCAAGAACCTGCAATCCTCCTATCTCAGTCTCCCAAGTATTGGGATTACAGGTTTGTGCTCCGCCATCCTCTCCCTTAAAGCTTGGGAAGCCCTGGGAGATGGTAACAGACAGGAGTTGGCAGCTGCTTCCAGGAGAGCCCAGGTTGAAGCCATTGTTTCTCAGCTTGCAACAAAGAATCCCCAGTGGTGGGAATGACTGAAATCACATGCGAGCTCTGTGTGTCTCTCCCACAGGTTAGAGAAATGCAACCTCTCTCCGGTGTCCTGTGAGGGTATTGCCTTCTGTCTCAGGCAAGGTAGGTCGCTGATCCACCTGAGCCTGGCAGAAAACAACTTGAAGGATGAAGGGGCGCAGCACATCTGGAGCGCTTTGCAATGCGCGACGTGTCCGCTGAGGAGGCTGGTGTGAGTCCCCAAACGTTTCCTTCCTGGACTCCATGGAGCGGGATTGAATGAGTGATGTAGTTTTTTCTTGTTGTTTTGTCCTGTTTGGGCACTGGGGATTGAACACAGGGGCATTATAAATCAGAGCTACACTCCCAGCCCTTTTTATTCTTTTATTTTGAAACAGAGTCTACGTTGCTAAAGGTCTCACTAAATTTTTGAGGCCATTCTTGAAGCTATAGCAGTCCTCCTATCTCAGTCTTCCAGATACTGGGATTACAGGCATGCATGTACTGTGTACCTCCTGCTTATGATAAAAGGAGCATGTTTAAAAAAAAAAAAAAAAAGCTGGGCATAGTGGCCCACACTTGTAATCTCAGCATGTGGGAGGCTGAGACAGGAGGATCGCAGTTCGTGGACACCCTCAGCTACTTAGGCCCTTGCAATTCAGTGATACGTGATACCCTGTTTCAAAATAAAGAATAAGCCGGGCGTGGTGGCGCACGCTTGTAATCCCAGCACTTGGGAGGCTGAGACAGGAGGATCGCACCGGTTCGAAGCCAGCCTCAGCTACTGAGTGAGGCTCTCAGGAACTTAGTGAGACCCTGTTTCAAAATAAAGTATAAAATAAGACTTGGAGTATAGCCTAGAGGTAGAAAAGCCCCTGGATTTCACCTCCAGTACCACAAAAATAAAAATAAAGAAAGAATAAAAATAGGGCTGGGGGTGAAACTCAGAGGTAGAATGCCCCTGGGTTCCAGCCCCAGTACCATTAAAAAAAAAAAAAAAAAAAAAAAGAAAAAGTTATTCCCATTTTCATTGCAGGGGAAAAATTAGCAGCAGAGTTTCCAAAGTGGGTGCCAAGGCACCCAGGAGGGAACCCATGGAGATACTGTGGGACATTTCAGATTTTAGGGATTTTGGCTTCTGCTCAGTTTCTGCCTTAGATTATGCTGCGTTCCTCCCAAGGACGTCCCACCTTTGCAGAGCTAGGCTTTCAGTAGTTGCTGTTTCTGGAACAAGCACGTCAGAAAACAGATGCGAGGAAGTAGGGTGTCATGGAAAAGCTTAACAAGATGCCAAGGGCAGTGTGGACTGAGAGTGTTTGGGAACCTGGGATCTCGCATGGTGTACCAGCTCTAGGATGCTCTGAGCAGGCTCGTACCCGCGCGCACGGAATGGTGTCCTGCAGCCTGGCAAGGTCAGGAAGCGTCTGAATCACAGCCTGGTGAGAGGGCATCTGTTAGTACCTAGTGGGAAGAGGCCGGGATGTTGGGTATCCTGAAATTCACAGGATGTCCCCCTTCATAGGTGGAAGAGAGGGAAAAGATAGGGAACAAGAGTCTGAATAAATGAGGAGATATCAGTAGAAGAGTAGAAAGGGGCCGATGAGGGTGGTGGGGAGTGCAAAAGGAGGACCGAGGAAATGGCTCAGTAATGCTGTGTAGAAATATGAAAGTATCACTACCAGTCTCACTACCATCCGGCAGGAGCTGGGTGGATTTGGGGGGGAAGGCCAAGTGCTGTGTGTGTGTATGTTTCTGTCACTTTGAACCCCACTATGCCTGTAACTACAATGTACCGATGAAAGTGTAAATAAATCATAACGAATTTTAGAAAAAGAAATGAAAGCTGATAAAGAGTCCTATCCGATAGCGAAATATTATGTAGCCATAAACAGGAGTAAAGTGCTCATTCATGCTATGATATAGATGAGTCTTGAAAATACTATTCTCTACAAAAGAAGGCAGACACAAAAGGCCATATATTGTGTGATCCTTTTACACAACGTGCCTGGAATAGGCAGATCTATGAGAAGAGAAGGCAGGTTAGTGGTTTCACTAGAGTTGGTTGGGGATGATAAATGAGGCAGGACTTGTAAAAGGTCCAGGGTTTTTCCTTGGGATGACAAAAGCATCCTAAAATTGATTGTACAGCTTTATCAATACTCTAAAAACTAATGATTTGTTTTTTTGTGTGTGTGTGTGTGGTACTGGGGTTCCTGGAAGCCCTTCTACCTCCGGGCTACACTCCCAGATCTATTTTTTATATTTTTATTTGGAAACAGGGTCTCCTAAGCCAGCACGACTGGCTTCGGACCCACGCGATCCTCCTGTCTCCGCCTCCCAAGCGCGGGGATTACAAGCGTGCGCCACCACGCCCGGCTGGAAACAGAGTCTCTTAAGCCAGCGCGGCTGGCTTCAAACCTGCGCGATCCTCGTCTCAGCCTTCCAAGTGCACTACTGTGCCTGGCATGATTTGTATATTTTTAATGGGTGAATTGATTGTGTGTGTGTGTGTGTGTGTGTGTGTGTGTGTGTGTGTGTGTGTGTTACTAGAGATTGAACTTGGAGGCATTGTAACTCTGAAATACACCCCAGCCCTTTTATTTTTTACTTTGAAAGAGGCTCTCACTAAGTTGTTGAAGCTGGTCTCAAACCTGTGATCCTTCTATCTCAGCCTCCCAAGTACTGAGATTACAGGCATGTGCCACAGTGCCTGGCTTCTTAAGATCTTGATAAATCTGTTTTACAAAAAAAAAAAGGAGGAGCTGCCAGGCTTGGTAGTGCACACTTGTAATCCTAGTGCTTGGGAGGCTGAGACAGGAGGATCACAGATTCAAAGACAGTCTCAGCCTCAGCAAGTACTGAGTCTCTCATCAACCTAGCAAGACCTTGTTTCAAAATAAAAATAGGGGCCGGGCGTGGTGGCGCACGCTTGTAATCCCCGCGCTTGGGAGGCGGAGACAGGAGGATCGCGCAGGTTCGAAGCCAGCCGCGCTGGCGTAAGAGACCCTGTTTCAAAAATATAAAATAGGTCTGGGAGTGTAGCCCGGAGGTAGAAGGGCTTCCAGGAACCCCAGTACCACCAAAAATATAAACAAATAAAATAAAATAAAAATAGGGCTGGGGGATTATCTCGATGGTAAAATGCCTCAGGTTCAATCCCCAGTGCCACAAAAAAAAAAAAAATGGAAAGGGGAGAGAACTGAGTATGATCCAAGAGTGTTGGGGTTGGTTTTTCTAGACCTGTGTTTTTTGGGTTTTTTTTTTTTTTGGCAGGCTTAGTCATTGTAATTTGACCTCTGCCAGCTGTATGCAAATTATCCCTGTTCTCAAGAAAAATAAAAGCCTGAGAAGTCTGGACCTCAGTTTCAATAACCTGTGGGACAACGGGTTCATCATGCTCTGTGAAGCCTTGGTGAGACCTGACTGCAACTTGGAGATCCTAGAGTGAGTTGCCCCATCTTCCCCCCCCACACACACACAGGGGATGGAACCCAGGGGCATTCTACCTCCAAGCTACAGCCTCAGTTCTCTTTATTATTTTGTTTTGTTTTGTTTGCGGGTCTGGGGATGGAACCCGGGGGCATTCGACTTCCGGGCTACACCCCCCTGCCCTATTTTTTTTTATTCTTTATTTTGCAACAGGGTCTCACTGAGTGGCCGAGGGCCTCGCTAAGTAGCTGAGGCTGTCCTTGAACCGCGATCCTCCGGTCTCAGCCTCCCCAATGCTGGGATGACAAGCGCGCGCCACCATTTCCGGCTTATTCTTTTATTTTGAAACAAGGTATTAAATTGCTGAGGCTGGCCTCAAACCTGTGACACTCCTGTTTCAACCTCCACAGGTACTGAGATTACATTACAGGTGTTCAGCACCATGCCCAGCGTCTAGAGATGATTTAAAGTATATAGGAGGGTTGTGTACGTTATAAATAAATACTGTAGCATTTTATATAAGGGCCTGAGCATCCACATGTTTTGGTACCCAGAAGAGATCCTAGAACCAGTCCCCATGGATAGTGACAACTGTATCTATCCAGTTATCTGCTTCTCCTCACCCAGTCACCTTGAGCTCCAGAAGGCCGGCGATGGCATCTGTGTAGCTCACTGTTGCATAAACAGTGCCCAGCACAATGCTTGCTACATAGGTAATCTAAATATTTTTTGAATGAGCGCAGGTAAAGAGTTGCAGGCAAATTTTGAAAGCTAAGCCGGGCGTGGTGGCATATGATTATAATCCCCACGGAGACAGGATGATCGCGCAGGTTCAAAGCCAGGCTCTCGCTGGCTTAAGAGACCCTGTTTCCAAATTAAAAAAAATAAAATAAAATTTTTGAAAGCTATATGTAGAGCCAGCCATGGTAGTGCACGCCTGCAATCTCAGTACTTGGGAGGCTGAGATGGGGTGCTTCGCAGGTTCCAGGCGAGCCTCAGCAACTTAGCAAGGCCCTTAGCAACTTGAAAAGACCCTGTTTAAAAATAAATAAATAAATAAATAAAAGGCTGGCATAGGGGTTGTAGCTCAGAGATAGAACACTCATGGATTTAATCCCCAGAATCAAAATAATAATAATTAGCCAGGTGTGGTGGCGCACGCTTGTAATCCCCGCGCTTGGGAGGCGGAGACAGGAGGATCGCGCAGGTTCGAAGCCAGCCGTGCTGGCTTGAGAGACCCTGTTTCCAAAAATAGTGTAAAATAGGTCTGGGAGTGTAGCCCGGAGGAAGAAGGGCTTCCAGGAACCCCAGTACCACCAAATAATAATAATAATTAATAATAATAATAATAATAATAATAATAATAGTAGTAGTAGTAGTAGTAATGTGGCCAGAACTTCTTGGAGTGAGGACTTTGGTACCCTGCTCCTGAGCATCACCTGAAGTCCACAGACACTGATGTAGCCTAAGTTCTGAGTGCTGTGGGTTCTGTGCACTCGTGGGGGTGGCCCTCACACCCAGCCAAGGTGACTCTGCTGTCTCTCTCTGGCCGCAGGCTGGTGTGTTGCTGCTTCACCTCTGCTTGCTGCCAGGCCGCGGCGTCCCTGCTCTGCAGCAATAGGAGTCTGTGCCACCTGGACCTGAGCCTTAACGACTTTGGCCTTGAAGACACAATGACCTTAGTCAGAGCCTTCAGGAGCCAGAGAAATTCCAGGGATGTGATTTTGTAAGTCTCTCCTGGGCTTCTGAGAGCAGCTCCGTGGGAAGGTGCGGACGTTTTGTTCCTGTTTCCTAGGGATTTATAGCTCCTTCATGTTGCTGTTAAATCCCAACTCCTGCTTTTATGGAAGGGGGAAAGGACCCTATGCTCCGCAGACTGAAAGTTTTTTCCTTTTCTTCTTCTCTGTCCTGAGCGACTGAGTTTATTGCCCTCAGCAGCTGTGTGGCTGGGAATGAGCTAGTCCTTGCGACTCGGCTTCCCTGTCTATCAGGAGACACTAGGATGACCGTGGGGCAGCGCACAGACAGGGCACTGGCCACAGCAGCATCCTGACGCTGGGTCGGCTCAGTGTCCATGGCTGTGTAGCCAGTTACCTCAGCACTTAGTAACTTACACCAGCAGACACTCACACTTTTCAGAATCTGAGGGTCAGAAATATAGGAATGGCTTAACTAACCCTGGGCTTCAGCTAATGGGCCGTCACCAGGTCTACACTGTGACCCCAGGCGGGTGGGGCTCTTGAATCTTTCCACTGTGCTCAGAGACCTCAGTAGCTGTCCATGGGGTCACTCTGGACACTGTGGCTGGCTTCCTACAAAACAAGTGGTAAGAGAGATGCACAGAGGTACAGAGGGAGACAGACAGAGGAGGAGACACACGAAGATAAAGAGACAGGAAGACAAAGGCATGTATAGAGACGGAGAGAGACAGACATGCACACACAGATAGAGATGAGTCAGAGAAACCCAGAGAGACGGACATGTACACAGACATGTGTAGGGACATACACAGAAACAAACAGGGAGACAGAGACATGCTGAGAGACCAAGGGAGACAGACTCAGAAAGATAGAGGGAGATAGCTATGCATAGAGACACGGGGCATGGGGTAGAAAAACATAGACAGACATGCTGGACATGGTGGCACACGCTTGTCATCCCAGCATTTGGGAGGCAGAGACAGTGATTCACGGACAGCCTCAGCTACTTAAAGAGGCCCTTCGCAACTCAGTGAGATCCTGTTTCGAAACTCAAAAGAAACTAAGAGATAGCTCGGAGGTACAATGCCCCTAAGTTCAATCCCTAGAACTGCAAAAAAAGAAGAAAGAAAAAAAACATAGACATACAGAGAGAGATGTTCACAGACAACGCAGAGGGGCACTTCAAAGATACACACAGAAGCAGATGTGCACGGAGACTGAGACATGGAGAGATACAGAGGGAGAGAGATACTAGGCCACCGTCTTCTGTCGTTAGCCTGGAACATATGCCCCCATCAGTCACTCTGCTCACCTGCTGGCCGCACCCACCAGCCCGGGTTCCCTAAGGGAGGTGGCCACGCAGGCTGTGGTAGAAGCCACCCATCACACCTGGCCATGCCTGAGCCCCTGACAGCTGCTCTGTGAGTCTTGATCTGCTCCTTGGGACCAGGCCAGGCTCCTGAGAGGTGGCTTTCTGTTCTAGAGGTTTTGCATGCCTTTCTAGGACTGAGAAAAAAAAAAACTCAGATATGAAAGAACAAAACTGACTCATGTTCTTGGCAGGGTGAAGGAACAGCAGCATCATGCGGGGAATATGCTGACCAGACTGGTGGGCCCGGCAGCCGAAGAGGGCGTCCTGAAGATCTTACAGAACCAGTGCCCTCACAGCGGCTTGTAGAACAGGGGCAAACTGCTCTAACCCCCATATCGGTTTTTTTTTTTTTTTCCAATGAAAAATTGGGAAACAGTTCTTGTTCTGGGAACTGGTAGACGTGCGACCTCCAAATAGCTCCCTCAAAATCATGGGGTATCACATGTTAAGACAGAACTGGGGGCACCAAGGGAAGGAGAGGACAGTCTGCATCCACTCCTGGCTGCTAAAGATGCCATATGTGTTGGGCGTGGTGGCACACATCTATAATCCTAGTACTTGGGAGGTTGAGGCTGAAGGATTACAGGTTCTAGGCCACCCTTAGTAACTTAGGACCTCAGCAACTTACTGAGACCCTATTTTTTTTTTAAATGGGGCTGGGGTTATTGCCTGGAGGTAGAATGCCCCTGGGTTCCATCTCTAGTACATATATATATATATATATATAATATGTTAGATGAAGATCTACTCTGGGAAACGCCTGTCTCACCTCCTACAATGTAGGAAAATTTAATTAAAAATGTGCACAAATGCAATATAAAATGATTTCAGGTGTGATTTGTTTACCAGTAGATGGGCATAGCCGCCATTCCAAAGGAAGAAAACTTCTGAACCTGTCTGAAAGCATCTACAGGAAGCCCAGGCAGCTAACAAGGGCCAGGAAGGAAAACCTCCTATAAAGAAACTCAAGGAGTCGAGTGTGACTCTGAGCTTGCTGGGGCCTAATTCACTAGAGCGCTCGAAGAAGTTAGGCCAGGCCAGGCGTGGTGGTGCATGCCCATCATCCTAGTAGTGATCCTGAGGAATTCAGACAAAAAAATGAATAATCACAGCCGGGCGTGGCAGCGCAGATCTATTTATATTGATAATTTATCTGAAACATTTTTTTTGGTGGTCCTGGGGTTCCTGTAAACCCTTCTATCTCCGGGCTACACTCCCAGACCTATTTTATATTTTTATTTGGAAACAGGGTCTCTTAAGCCAGTGAGGCTGGCTTCAAACCAGCACAATCCTCCTGTCTCCGCCTCCCTAGTGTGGGGATTACAAGCGTGCACCACCATGCTCAGCTCATAATTAAACATTTTGAAGTGACAAGTGTGTTTGTGCAAGGGAACTGATGAAATCTGGTGACCAGTTAAGATTGGGGACATGAAATGTTCTTAGACATAATCACTGCGGGGCCCGAGGCACGGGCAGAAGGGGTTAAAGGGGAGAGTGTAGGGCAGGGTGTTTGATGGTAATAGGAGTGTTTACTGTCCCCATGGCCTGTGCTGGGCACTCGAATACAAAACCTGGAACCGAATGTCATTTTTACCTGCATTTGGGACACCAGACTGCAGGTGTGTAGGGAATGATTAGAAGACTAGACCTGGAGCTGAGAAGGGAGGTTTGCATTGTCTGCACACAAACCCACCAAGAAGAACTGGTCCAAGAGAACTAGCTCAGGGCAGCTCCATGAGGCAGGTTGATGCTGAAGAACAGGCCTCAGTGTATCCAATCCAGAAAAGCAAGAAGCAAAACTCAGTGTTCAGAGGGGCTGAAGGTTTCGAAAGAATCAGGATACTCCAGTTTTGCAGAGAACCTAATTTGAAGGAACGACAGTCGCCATGTGAGAGAATGGCCAGCAGCCGGGCGTGGTGGCGCACGCTTGTAATCCCAGTATTTGGAAGGCTGCGACCGGAGGATCGTGGTTCACAGACAGCCTCAGCTACTTAGTGAGGCCCTTTACAACTCAGACCCTATTTCAAAATAAAGAATTAAAAATAGGGCTGGGGGTGTAACTTGGAGGTAGAATGCCCCTTGGATCCATCCCAAGCACCACAAAAATAAATCAGCGCTGCCGAGTCGAAGTTGAACTCCATTGTGGTTCAGCAATCCCACTCCTGGGTACAGAGCCAAAGGAAAGGAAATCAGCCCACCCAAGAGACATCTAGATTCCCATGTTAACTGCACCATTAGTCACAACACGCAGGATATGGAATTAGCCTAAGTGTCCATCCAGTAACGAAGGGATAAATTAATTGAAGCATATACACAAAATGGGCTGGGTGTTGGTAGCACATGTTTATAACCCTAGTGGTTGGGAGGCTGAGATAGGAGAATCAGGTTGGAGGTCAGCCTCCGCAATTTAGTGAGACCCTCAGCAACAGAGCAAGACCCTGTTTCAAAATAAAATCTAAGAGCCGGGTGTGGTGGCGCACGCTTGTAATCCCTGCGCTTGGGAGGCTGAGACAGAAGGATCGCGCAGGTTCGCAGCCAGCCTCAGGTACTGAGTGAGGCTCTCAAGCAACTTAGTGAGACCCTGTTTCCAAATAAAACATAAAATAGGTCTGGGAGCATAGCCCGGAGGTAGAAAGCCTCTGGGTTCCACCCCCAGTACCACCAAAAATAAATAAATAAATAAATAAATCTAAGAAGGGCTGAGGGTGTAGCTTGGAGGTAGGATGCCTCTGGATTCAATCAGAAGAAGGAGAAAGAGGAGGGGGGAAGGAGGAGAATGACAAGATCCTGTCATTTATTACAACGTGGATGAACTGGAAGACATTACGCTAAAGGAAATAAGACAGATACAGAAAGATGGATACTGGGTGTCCGTCATAAGCAGAATCTAAGTTGAGTTTATAAAAGTGGAGAGAAGGACTGTAGTTACCAGGGACTTCAGGGAGGGGAAGAAAGAAAAGAGGAATTGTTCAGGAGGTACAAAGGTTCTGGTAGACAAAGGTCCACTACACAACGGAGTATCCATAGTTAACAATAGAGCACTGGAAAATTCACAATTGCAAAGAGTAAATTTCAAATGGTCTTACCACAAAAATAACTATTCCTGGTGAGGGGTACGTTAATTAGCTTGAGTCAATCACTCAGCAATGAATATGACTTCACATGGTACCCTACATTTGGCTATGATTATAATTTGTCAACATATAATAAAATGATAAATGTTAAAATAGCCGAGCGCAAACCAGGTGCAGTGGCAGGTGCCTATAATTCCAGTACCAGAAGTCTGAGACAGGAGGATTGCAGGTTCAATTGCTTTGGCAACTTAGACCCTCAGCGATTTAGCAAGAACCTATTTCAACATAAAAACAAAGTAGACCGAGCATAATGGTGCATGCTTGAAATCCCAGTACATGGGAGGCTGAAACAGTAGGATCACAGGTTCGTGGCCAGCCTCAGCTACTTAGGGAGGCTCTCAGCAATAAAACCCTGTTTCCAAATAAAGAATAAAAAATAGGGCTTGGGGATATAGCTTGGAGATAGAATGCCCCTGGGCTCAATTCCCGAAAAATATAAATAAATAAAATAGAGCTGAGGGTGTAGCTCGGAGATGAGTACCCCCAGATTCAATTCTCAGTACCACACAAAAAATATTAATAAATAAATTGAGCCAGGCGTGGGAGGCTGAGACAGGAGGGTTGCAGATTAAAGACCAGCCTCATCAATGTGGCCAAACTCTCAGAAACCTAGTGAGATTTTGTCACTAAAATAAATTAAAAGGGTCTGAGGTGTAGTTTTGGAGGTAGAATGCCCGTGGGGCCAACCCACAGTACCAAAGTGCAAATTCCAGACGGTATAAAAATGAGAGTAGGAAGCACCGGGGAGGGGGAGGGGGAGAGAGAGACTGGTGTGGTGCGGGCTGAGCGCAGGTGAGCCTGGGAGAACGGATGGGCAGCAGCAGGTGCCGGGAGCAGCTGTCCCCAGTCTGCTCTGGGCCCCTTCAGCCAATGGGCAGCAGGACGCGCGGGCGTGACCACGCGGGCGTGGGGCTGGGAGTAGCCTTCTTCTCTGGGTTGCAGATTGAGGAGCCGGAGCTGACCTCTGAGGTGGTGGTGTTGGATTGGTGGGTAGCTCCTCTCCTCTCCAGCCTTCTATCCCCTGGCTTTCTCCACTACTGACCAGAACTTATTTCTTGGTCCCACGGTGTACCCTCGTTCTCTGTCTTCGGTTAGAGCCCAGGAAGCGAAGGGCCTCTTGGAAGATCCAAGTCCAGGCCCCCCGTTTTTTGCCGAAGTGGTCCTCCTGTAAGGCATGCGTGTTGAGGGGCAACTTAGGTCCCTCGCCTTTCCGGGTCTTGAGGTCCAAAACAGGGACCCAGCGGGGATTACCTCCGCGTCCCGGCCTCATTTGGTGGGATTTGGGTGTGATGGTGTTAACTGTGCTAATAATATCTTACCTAGGACTCGGGGTCATTGCTCCGCTGTATGATGTTGGGGAGGGAGACAGTCTTCCGTTTACCAAGTGAAGAAACTGAGTCATAGTTAAATGGTATGCCTGGGGGGACAGGCAAGGAGCAAATCAGTTTTCAAAACTGGGTTTGTTAGGAGCCCAAGACAGGAGGATGGCAGGTTTGAGGTCAGCCTCAGCAATTTAGTGAGACTCGGTTTCATAATAAATAAAAAGAGCTGGGGTGCAGCTCAGAGGCAGAATGCCCCTGGGTTCAATCGCTATCAGAAAACAAACCAGGGTCTGCTTGATTCAAGCCTTGCAGTTTTAACTCTGTCATGTGGTTCAACACACTTGTAGACAAAGATGTAGTTGGCCGCAGGGAGTCCAGAGGATAGTGAGCACTTTGTGAAGCCTCTCCTCAGGAAATAACTGTCCCCACCGGTCTTAAATTACATCTCTCTGACCTACAGTCCTGTGTGGATTAGAATGTCTCCTCACCTTCTCCCCAAACCCTCTGCATACACCCCGTTTTACAGGATAGAGACTGTCTGCCCATCTCAGGCGAATCCTGAGCTCTGTCCCCAGTCTCTCCTTTTTCCTTGGAGTTTAGTAGTTCCCACTCTGATGTGTTGAAAAAGAGGGAGCATTATAATCAGGTGTGCAGTAAAGTGCTTTTTTCCTAAAAACAGCAACCTATCCAATTTCACGACTTTGTCTTGGGGCTTTGTAGAGAGGACAGTCATGTTTTGTTTTTACTCGTGTAAAACTAAATGAGATGTTAGCAGCCCCCTAAGAAAGGACGTAGCAAAGAATAAGTTCTCTCCTCTGTTTGCTTCTTCTCCCTTTATTTTACACTCTGAGCTTGGGAATTTGCCCAGTTATCTCACCCTGAGCTAACTTCCCAGATCTTGCTGATGTCTTTGAGATTTTTGTTGCTTGTTTTCTCAGCCCTTCCAATAGATGGTTTGGTGTAGCAAGGCAAATCTCTAAATAAAGCTGTGTGTACACTCAAGCGTTTAGATAATGAAACTCTGAGCTGAGCCCTGTGGCGCACATCTATAATCTCGGTACTTGGGAGGCTGAAACAGGATTGCAGGTTCAAGGCCAGCCTCAGCAATTTTAGAGCCTGTTTCAAAATAAAAAGGTCTAGAGGTGTAGCTAAGGGGTAGAATGCCCCTGGCTGAATTCCTAGTGCCAAAACATAAACATCGATACAAGAATCTGAAATTCAGTCTTTAACCTGCCTTCCTTAGCTTAGTTGCTTAACAGTTGAAAGGGGTTTTTGTTTTATCTTTTTAAGGTCCACATATCCAGATGGTTTTTTAATTAAACTAGAAGGAAGAAAAAGGACTAGGAGATTTTAATTGATCTGCAGTTAGCATAACCTTATTTTGCCTGCATATATCTCTGCATATGTCTAGGAATAAAGTTTAATTTCTGGCTAGCATTTTGTTTTGAGTAATCAAGTCCATAAAATCAGTGTTCCATGATCAATGTTTATCTGTATTTTTTTTCCTTCTCTTTGGTCTTTCATGGGTGGGTAATGGTAAGAGAATCTCAACTGTTTTGCGAAATGCATTCATTCCTATTAGTTTCTCCTGAGGTGATTTTTTTTAACTGGTGGGGGGAGGGACTTTTAATATTCATCTGAAAAAGCAAAAAACCCAGAAGGTATAGAGTGAGATGTGTCCTCACCTGGAGCCCTCTCAGTGGCCTGCGCCGTCAGGTGTCCCTCATCTCCATTCCGCATGCCCGCGTGGGGTGTTAAGCCTCTCGGGCACGGCTGCTCATTGCGGAGGGCCTTTAAGGGTGTGGAGTCTTCGCAGGTGGAATTAGCCCACCTGCCACTCGTCAAGTCTGAGCGGGCTCCAGGCTCACTTTCTAAACAAGGCTGTGTGGTACCGCTGCTCCCCAACAGTGCGGAGATGTGAACCAACTGCCCTTCAAGGAGGAGGCGCTTGTTTGCATTTCCACATCGGCCCCTGTTTTCCTATGTCCACAATGGAGCAGTGTATAAGCAAGCGCTAAGGACACTTCCCTTGGTCCAGCGAACACAGTATATCACTGGGATCCTTAATATATTATCAATGTTGATTGCAAGTTTGCAAGCACAGTTAAGTCATATACTTTTGTTGGGGGGGGCATACTAGGGATTGAACCCAGGAGCATTCTACTTCTGAGCTACTCTATTTTGTGTATGTGTGTGTGTGTGTGTACTGGGGGTGGAACCTGGGGCCTTCTCCAGGCTACACTCCCAGACCTATTTTATATTTTTATTTGGAAACAGGGTCCCTTAAGCCAGCAAGGCTGGCTTCGAACTTGCGCGATCCTCCTGTCTCCGCCTCCCAAGCGTGGGGGTTACAAGCGTGTGCCACCACGCCCGGCTCTATTTTATTCTTTGCTTTGAGACTGGGTCTCACTGTGTTGCAAAGGGCCTCACTAAGTAGCTGAGGTCAGCCGCAAACCTGCAATCCTCCTGTCTCAGCCTCCCAAGTACTGGGATTACAAGCGTGTGCCACCATGCCCGGCTTGGTTCTGGGGTTTGAACCCAGAGACAGTCTACCTCTGAGCTACACCCTGCCCTTTTAAATTTATTTTGAAACTGGGTCTGGCTAAGCTGCTGAGGCTGGCCTCGAACCTGAGATCCTCCTTTCTTAACCACCACGTACTAGGATTGTGGGTGTGAGCCACCCACAATCAGCTCTGTGGGTTTAACTGCTCTGGATTTAACTGCTCAAATCCTTATTTCATCTTAAAATGAGTTCTTTATCATTTCCATGGATTTGAAGAACTTTGTACATAAAGTATTCATAGCTTTCAGATTTACTTGTACCAGACTTTTTAGGAAAGCTTTAAAGTTTTGGTGGCATATTTTGTTACTGCTCTTTAATTGGAGAAGGGACTGTGTTGAATTAACCTGTCTTGTTTCTCCTATTTTTTGTTACTGGGTTTTTTTCCTGGGTTTTCTTTTTTTCTTTCTTTTTTTCTTTTTTTTTTTTTTTTTTTTTTTTGTGTGTGTGTGTGTGTGTGTTTGTCTTATGTTGAGAACCTAAATTGCTGAAGCTGGCTTTGAACTGGCAATCCTCCTGTCTTGGCCTCTCAAGTACTGAGATTACAGGTATGTGCCACCATGCCCAGCTGTTATTGGCATTTGATCCCAGGGTACTCTTACTACTGAGTTAGACCCCCAGCCCTTTTCGTTTTATTTTGAGACAGGCTTTTGCTAAATTTGAGTCTGGCCTGAGCCTGCTATCCTCCTGCCTCATCCTCTCAAACTGGGATTACAGGCATGTGCCACCACACCTGATATCAGTTTTTTTATACAAAACTGTTCCCTGTGTTGTATAACTTGGTATTATATCCACAGGCACAACTGGATCAGCTGATTGAAAACCATGCAGGTCTGAGACAGATCACAGGTTCTAGGACAGCCTCAGCAATTTAGATCCTGTTTCAAAACAAATAGAAAGGGATTGGGGTGTAGCTAGGATGTAGAATGCCCCTAGGTCCAATCCCCAGTACCAAAAAGGGGAGGGAAAACATTCAGCTGGTTGTTGGTAACTGCAGGGAATCTAGTTGCCATTTTCCTTGAGGATATATATACTGGCCAGGAACATTCAGAGACAAGGGTGTTGGTTGCTATTCAGGGGACCAAAGGTACAGGCAATAAAATGTCCCAGAGCTGCAGGATGTGGTGACGTACACCTGTAACCCCAATTACTTGAGAGACTGAATCAAGAGGATGGCAGGTTTGAGGTCATCCTCAGTAGCTTAGTAAGACTCTCAGCAACCTAGTGAGACTGTTTCAAAACAAAAAAATATAAGGTACTTATGTCTTATAAATATAAAATGTATAGCTGGGTGTAGCTCAGAGGTAGAATGCTCTTGCTGGATTCAATCTCCAGTATTCCAGCAAGTAGACATAGTGGCCCCGATGCTGGCCTGTGGAGAGCTATGAGCCGCAGAGTGTGCTGTTGAACTTGGGAGCTAGCTGCAGAATTCCCTCTCTCTTTCCACAGGTCCCACTTTACCACCGGAAGCCAAGCTCCCAGCCTCACATCGGGATGGAAGAAGAGAGGTTACCTAATTTTTCCACCTATGGGCTGCAGTGGTGCCTCAAGGAGCTAGACAAGGATGAATTTCAGACATTCAAGGAATTACTAAAGAGAAAATACTTGGAGCTGACCATATGCGCCCTCCCACAGGCCACAGTGGATAGCGCGGGCGTGGAGCTCCTGGCCTCCCTCTTGCATGAACATTATGTAGGACCTCTTGCCTGGGCTGTAACTATCAACATCTTGGAAGATATGAGCCTGCTGTCAATCTCTGAAAAAGCAAGGGATGAGATGAAAAGTAAGGATGGGGGAGAGGTAGCCCCAAGTTATGCAGGACTGGACGGCCCCCCATCTTTTTCTGGTTGGGTCTGCCTCTGCCATGAGAGGCTGAACTGTGAGAAGCAATCCACTGCATCCTGGCTGGAAATTGATATAGTCTCACCTGGGAAAGAGTGGAGAAGGAGAGGCTGGAAGACAGCTCCTCTAATGGGACCGAATTCAGTTGAAATATTATTACAAACTGGGCGTGGTGGTGCACGCTTGTAATCCCGGCATTCGGGAAGCTGAGACAGGAGGATCTCAGTTCATAGACAGGCTCAGCTACTTAGGCCCTTTGCAACTCAGTGAGACCCTGTTTCAAAATAAAGAATAAAATATAGGGCTGGAGTGTTGCTCAGAGGTGGAATGTCCCTGGGTTCTATCCCAATACCACAAAAAAATTATTACACTTTGGGGTGTGTGGGTACTGGGGATTGAACCCAGAAGTATAATACCTCTGAACTAAACTCCAGCCCCGTATTTATTTTGAAACAGGATCTTGCAGAAGGCCTTGCTGTGTTGCTGAGGCTGGCTGCAAACTTGCATTCCTCCTGTCTTAGTTTCCCAAGCATCACCATGCCTGGCTGAATTATTTTATTTTGGGACTGGGGATTGAACTCAGGGTCCTTTTACCTCCCAGCTACACCCTCAGCCTTTTTTTTTTTAAAGGGGGGACTTCGCTAAGTTGCCAAGGCTAGCTAAAGTACAATCCTTCTGTCTTTGCTTCCCAAGTATTGGGAATACAGGTGTGTGTGTGCTACCATGCCTGGCTTCAGTTAAAATGAATGGACAGAATTCAGGATGATTTAACTTCCATTAATTTCAACTGAATGCTAAGGTCAGGTTCTGGAATTAACACTGATTACTTGTGGAAGTTGGAGGCAAGTCTCCTAAATGGAATTCCACATCTTCCATTTAATTGATATGAAATACCTCATATCAGGATTATCCTCCTGATGATATATGTGCTGTTGCACACATAACGGCTCCATTTGATAATGTATAGAGAGTGGCTAACGAGCCAGGCATGGTGGCACACACCTTCTTAGGAGGCTGGGACAGGAGGATCACAGGTGTTAGGCTAGCCTCATCGACTGAACAAGACCCTGTTTCAAATTTTTAAAAAATTAAAAGTCTGGGGGTATAGCTCAGAGGTAGAATGCCCCTAGGTTCAACCCCCGGTGCCAAAATAAAGTTCAAAATCAGAGCATTCTTTACTGAAAATCGTCACAGCTTCTTTGGACTCGTGGCACAGGAGGCCCTGGATCCACAGCTCCATCACAGGCTCGTCCAGATGGACCCAGCTTAGATCCCCTCAATCATTTGGGCAGGGCATATTCTCATCCCTGGACGGGGTAATTCCTGTGCCTTTTTGGTGGTGGTGGTGGTGGTGGTGGTACTGGGGATTGAACCCAGGAGCACTCGACATCTGAGCTACACCCCAAGCCCTATTTTATTTCATATTCTGGAATGGCATCTTGCTAAGTTGCTGAAGCTGATCTCAAACCTGCGATCCTCCTGTCCCAGCCTCCCAAGTACTAGGATTACGGGCATGCGGCACCACGCCCAGTTTCGCTGATGCTCTTCTCTCCTCTCTGTGGCAGAATATGCAGTGTCTAAAGTCTCCGAAGAGTCTGAATCAATAACGACTTACCAAGAACCAGCGGAGGAAGACATGCCAGGTTTGTGTGGGGTGATGTAAAGGTGGATGTGCCTGAACCACGTGGAGAATATTTTGGACTGTCTATACCTTGAAACAAAAAGAAATACGCTTCTGCCGGGCATCATGCTATACACCTATAACCCTAGTTCTTAAGAGGTCCATATGGGATCATAGGTTAAAGCCTCAGCAACTTAGCAAAACCTTGTTTCAAAATAACATGGGGCTGGGGGTACAATTTAGAAGTAGAACACCCCTGGGTCTCATCCCCAGTAAAAACACTCTCTCTCTCTCTCTCTCTCTCTCTCTGTCTCTGTCTCTGTCTCTGTCTCTGTCTCTCCTGGAATTGTGTGTGGGAATACTGGGGATTGAACCAGGGGCAGTCTACCTCCAAACTACACCCCCTGCTATTTTTATTTTGTTTTGAAACAGGGTTTTGCTAGATGGCTGAGAGGCTAGTTACATTTTTGAAGCTGTCCTCCAGCCTAAGATCCTCCTGACTCAGCCTCTCCCAATACTGGGATTACAGGTGTGCGCCACCACACCTGACTAAGTATTTTAATTTGTTTTTTTATTGATGCACTGTAATTGTACACAATAGATTCATAGTGATGCACCCATATAAACACATAACATTTGGTTTTTCTTTTCCTATATGTCCCCTTTTCCCTCCCCGGGCTCCTTTCCAATACTCTACTGGTATCTCTCCTAGTTTTTGTGACCTTTGGCTCTGAGTTTGGCTGATCTCAACTAGCATGATCTCCAGTTCCCTCCACTTTCCTATAAATGACATAATTTCCTTCTTTACAGATTTTTTGTTCATAAAGCTCCATTGTGTAGCTATGGTATTGAGCCTTCTGTGAATCTAGTGCTCATGGAACAACACAGCCTAGCCCTCTAGCTGAGCCAGTGGGTTCTAGGCTGCAGGTTGGCCAGATAAAATGTGGAGCCGCAGAGCTCCCTGTGGGGTTTCCAGGGGATGTCTGACATCTCCAGTTTGAATAACAAACTTAAGTATGTAGGGATTTTTTTCTTCTCCCTTTTGCAGAAACTTCAGAAGACAATATAGGTGAAGAGACAGACGATCCAGGTGAAGAAAACAATTCGTTGGTTGCCAACTTGGAAAGAAGCCGGGTGAAATCATCCTGGGGGGTTGGATGGCAGGTCGGGGGTCCATCCCCCTTTCATTGTGCTCATTTCTCTCTGATGCCATAGTTCCTTCCCCGAGAGCTCTTGAGATCAGCACCGTGGACAGAGCCACGTAGCCCCCTGGGATTATGGCATCAAACTTTGATGCAGACAAAATTCTAAAGAACTCTTAATCCCACAAACTGAGATGCCCAGCATGGGCCCCTCTGACTGCTTCTAAACAGACAGCTGAGAGTAGTTCTGTGCTTTGTTTACCAGTCCTGGAAAAGTTGCTTCAGCGCTCTGTGCCTCAGTCTGCCTGCCTCTAAAATGGAATTCACATAGGACAGACTTCATAGGGTTGCTGAATGGATTCAGTTGTTTGATCCTTTAGAAGTACATGGGATGGAGCCCAGCATGAGTCGAAAATGCCATAAATATGCTTGTTGTAACAGCCTTTTGGTTTGTTTTGTTTTAGGTACTTAGGATTGAATCTAGAGGCATTCTACCTCAGAGCTACACCTCCCGGCCTATTTTACTCTATTTTATTTTGAAACAGGTCTCTCAGTTGCTGAGGCTGGCTTCCAACCTGCAATCCTCCTTTCTCAGCCTCCCAAATATTGCGATTACAGGTGTGTGCCTTTACACCCCCCTTGTAGCAGCCTTTTTGAGATACAATTCATATACCTTACAACTTGCCCAACTGAAAGTGTAAAATTCGCCAGGCACGGTGGCTCATGCTTGTAATCCCAGCATTTGGGAGGCTGAGACAGGAGGATTGCGGTTCAAGGACAGCCTCAGCTACTTAGTGAGGCCCTTTGTAACTCAGTGAGACCCTGTTTCAAAATAAAGAATAAAAAAACAGAGTTGGGAGTGTAGCTTGGAGGTAGAATGCCCCTGGGTTCCATCCCCAGTACTGAAAAAAAAAAGTGTAAAATTCAACTAGGCATGCGGTGCATGCCTGTAATCCCAGTACTTGAGTGGCTAAAGTAGGATGATCACAGGTTCGAGGCCATCCTCAGGAATTTAGCGAGATCCTGTTTCAAAATAAGAAAAGGGGCTCCGGGTATGTCTTAAAGATAGAATATTCTTGGGTTCAATCCTGGCACCAAAAAAAAGAGGCTTCAGGAACTGCTTCCACTTTTCTGTTTGGACAACCTGCTGCTGGGCAGGGCTGAGGGAGTTGTGACTAAAATTTCAAACTCTAAAATCACTGGGAACTGGGCTCTTATTCCACTGGTACAGCATAACATGTTAACTACATGTGTGTTATTTCATCCTTCATTCAACCAATATTAGACAGATAGTTGCCAGTATTGTCAACTTTAAATTTGAATGGGTGATAAATGCAATCCTGGTGGCCTGTCTAGAGTACTTGCTGTGGACCAGGCAGAGTTCCCCACATTTTATAATCATGTCACCTAGCAACATTCTCATAAGGGAAGATACCGATATCTCTATTTTTTTGTACTACAGGTTGAACCAAGAGGCATTCTACCTCCAAGCCACACCCCCAGCCATTTTAATTATTTTGAAATAGGGTCTCACTGAGTTGCTGAGGGTCTTGCTAAATTTCTTTTTTTTTGGGGGTGGTGGTGGTGGTGATACTGGGGTTCCTGGAAGCCCTTCTACCTCCGGGCTACACTCCCAGACCTATTTTTACATTTTTATTTGGAAACAGGGTCTCCTAAGCCAGCGCGCGCGGCTGGCTTTGAACCTGCGCGATCCTCCTGTCTCTGCCTCCCAAGCGCGGGGATTACAAGCGTGCGCCACCACGCCTGGTGTGTCTTGCTAAATTTCTGAGACTGGCCTTGAACCTTCAATCCTCCTGTCTCAGCCCCCTTTCCTCATGTACTGGGATTACAAGTATGTACCACCATACCCAGCACACCTATCTTATTTATTTTGGTACTGGGGATTGAACACAGGGTTTCTACCTGAGCTACACCCCAGCCTGTTTCATTTTTTATTTTGAAACGGGGCCTCACTAAGTTTCTAAGGAGGGTCTCACTAAGTTGTAGAAGCTAGCCTCAAACCTGCAGTGCTCCTTTCTCAGCCTCCCAAATATTGGGATTACAGATGTGTGCCACTGCACCCAGCTGATACCCCTACTTTCTACATTAACAAACTCCCATAATGAATTAACATTAACCTAAAATTAGAATTATTCCTAGGACAATGAGCTCAACATCGGTTCCATAGTAAACTCACAGGCATAAGCTTTTTTGTAGTAATGGCTTTATAGAAACTTGTAAGAGGTGGAGTATGTTCATTTTTAGTTGAAAGGAAAAGATGAAATGAGTTTGAGTCACTAGAGGGTTTGCACTCTTAAACATAGGATAACCAAGCCCACGGAATAACAAGAGGTGGCTGAGAAAAGAAACAAAAGTCCCTGGGCCAACTACAGACCGTCTTCCTAACTAAATCCAAGACAGGTGTGGTGATGCATGCCTGTGATCCCAATACTTGGGAAGCTGAGACAGGAGGACTGCAGGCTCAAGGCCAACTTCGGTAATTTAGACCCTGTTTCAAACTTTAAAAAAGGTTTAAGGGTGCAATTCAAAGGCAGAATGCCCCTGGATTCAATCTCTAGTTAAAAACCACTATATGCATAGCATAGCCGGTTCTGAGTGTAACTGTGATCTCAGGCTCTCAAGTAGAGATTCAGATCTTGAAATCTGCTCCCTGTGACTTCAACACAGATCCCTTAGTGGCTTTCCCTGATATAAAGTAGTAAAATCTAAGCTCTAGAACTTCTGCAGAGATTTTGTCAAATTAGTAATTGTCTTGCACATATGTATAGAGTCTTGCTATATTTTTTTTGTGAAGGCAATGGTAAGGCCCAGCACTGTGGCAATACCTGTAATACCAATACTTGGGAGGCTGAGGGAGGAGAATCAGAGGTTTGAGGACAGCCTCAATTTAGTAAGACCCATTTGAAAATGGCTGGAAGTATAGCTTTAAAGTACGGTTTCAATCATATCTATTTATTTATTTATTTATCACAAACCTACAGGAGAGTGTTCATTTTCCAAGTGGGGAAACCCAGAGGATGAGACACTTTGCCTTGAATCAGGCAGACACATATAGTAGAGCTGGGATTCCGAGCAGAGGCTGGCTTTAAGGGATATGTTCGCTTTTCTGGAGAGCAGGATCCGTCCCCTCAGACATGGGCTCCTCACCACAGTACCTGGGTGCATGACTGCCCCATAAATGTAGAATCTAGGGTTCCATTGTCCACACTTGGCTCCCCCAAGCTTCTCTGTCTCTGAGACTATGCATGTGAGATTACTCACTTAAATAGAGTGCAGCCAGGTGTTCTGATTCCGGCAGGTAGTCCCAGTCCTTGGGAGGCTGCAATGGGTGGATTGAAGATTCAAGGCCAGCCTCAGCAGTTTAGCAAAACCCTCAGCCACTCAGTGATATCCTGTTTCAAAATAAAAAAAGGGCTGGATTATCCAGGCATGGTGGCACACGCATGTAATCCCAGAACTTGGGTGGCTAAAACAAGATCACAGGTTTATGATGATATTTTTTTAGGTACTGGAGTGGAACCCAGGGGCTTTTCTACCTCCGGGCCACACTCCCAGACCTATTTTATACTTTATTTGGAAATAGGGTCTCACTAAATTGCTGAGAGACTCACTAAGTAACTGAAGCTGACTTCGAACCTGTGCGATCCTCCTGTCCCAACTCAGCCTCCCAAGCGCGGGGATTACAAGCGTGCGCCACCACGCCCAACTCAAGATCACAGGTTGAAGGACAGTCTTAGCAACATAGACTCGGCAAGCAAGCAAGATCCTGTTTCACAACAAATTAAAAAGAACTAGGGGTGTGGCTCAGATAGAATAACTCTGGGTTCAATCTCAGAACTACTACCACCAAAAAAGTGGGGATAGGATACTTGGGAAGCTGAGACGGAGGATCACAGGTCGGAAGCCAGCCTCAGCAAGTTGGCAAGACCCTGGTTCAAAATTTAAAAATAGAGTTGGAAATAGAGCCGGGCGTGGTGGCGCACGCTTGTAATCCCTGCGCTTGGGAGGCGGAGACAGGAGGATCGCGCAGGTTCGAAGCCAGCCATGCTGGCGTAAGAGACCCTGTTTCAAAAATATAAAATAGATCTGGGAGTATAGCCCAGAGGTAGAAGGGCTTCCAGGAACCCCAGTACCACCAAAAAATTTAAAAAAAAAAAAAGAAAAAAGAAAAATAGAGTTGGAAATAGAGCCGGGCGTGGTGGCACAGGATTGTAATCCCAGTGCTTGGGAGGCTAAGACAGGAGGATTGCACATATTCAAAACCAGCCTCATCTTCTTAGGCTCTCAGCAACTTAGACCCTGTTTCCAAATAAAAATAGGTCTGGGAGTGTAGCCTGAAGGTAGAAAGCCTCTGGGTTCCATCCCCAATATTACAAAAAAAAAAAAAAATAATAAGATTGGGATAAAGCTTGGAGGTAAAATGACCCTGGGTTCAATCCCCAGAAGCACGTACATACAAGGGCCTGAGATGAAGTTCAGAAGTAGAAAGAATGCACCTAGGTTCAATCCCCAGTACCAAAAAAAAAAAAAAATGTATTTACCCACCGGGCCCCCCTCCGTGCACTTATCAGTACTGAAGACCAAACACAGAATTAAGAAAGCCAGTTTCAAATAATAAGCAAAAATGTAACACTTGGAGTCTTGAGGTCTGGAGAAATCGGGTCAGAGGAACAAGTCATGTTCAGATCCTTCTGAGGATGTGACATTGAAGGGACTGACGGGTGGAGCGTGGTGACCTTGCTAGGAGGCAGCAAGAGACCAGTGTGCCCGTGTTTGACTCTGGGCCACTGCTCCTGGGCCCAGGGCTCCTTCCTGTGCATCTGTTTACTGACATATAATGTGTTTGAGCAACAGTGTGATGTTTTAATTCACATATGCACTTGGTAACAATCATCTCAGTAATTTGCATATTTACTATCTTAAACTTTAATCACTTTTTATGGTAAGTACATTCAAATGCCTCTCTATGTAGAGGTACATAATATATTTTGTTAATTCATTGTTCCTTTTTTTTTTTTTTTTGGTACTAGGGATTGTGCCCAGAGGCATTCTACCACTGAGCTACTCTCCAACCCTTTTTTAATTTTTGAAAGTATCTCGCTAAGTTGCCAGGGGTCTTGCTAAGTCTCTGAGGCTGGCCTCAAACCTGTGATCCTGTCTCAGCCTCCCAAGTATTGGGGTTACAGGCACGCACCACCACACCTGGCTCTGTATTGTTAATTCTATTCACCCTGACATTGTTCTATTTTGGCTAAAAAAAAAAAAAAAAAAAACTTTTTTTCAAATTCTGTTTTTCTCTCCCTGCTTTCACGCTGTGGAGATGACAGTGATGGAGAAGACTACAAGGTTCACGTGATGGCCAAATTGGCCCAAACGCCAAACGAGCACCAGAGCTCTGAGGGAACTGCCGACCGGTCAGAAATGCAAACATTGCTTGGGGCTTTTAACCCAGACCCGTGGGGCTTCCGGCCGCACACAGTGGTCCTGCATGGAAAACCAGGCACTGGGAAGTCAGCTCTGGCCCAAAGGGTTGTGCTACGCTGGGCAAAGGGTGAAATCCTCCAGGACCTCTTCTCCTTCGTATTCTTACTCTCCACCAGAGAGATCAAGTGGACGGAGGAAAGCAGTTTTGTGGCGTTAATCTCCAAAGAGTGTCCCAGCTCCCAGGCCTGGGTGATGGAGGTCCTGACCCAGCCCAAGAGGCTTCTGTTTGTCGTGGACGGTTTGGACAATCTGGACTTCATCCTCCGAGACGACAGCGGCAGGCTCTGTGGGGACTGGAGAGAGGTGCAGCCTGCGTCTGTCCTGCTGCGGAGCCTGCTGATGAAGGTGCTGCTCCCCGAGTCCTCCCTCCTCATCACCGTCTCAGACACCAGTGTAGACAAGCTCAGTTCGGTGCTGGTGTCCCCCTGCTACTTTCTGGTCAGAGGGCTGTCTGTGGAAAAGAGGCTGCGGTTTCTTCTGGAGCATGTCACTGACGACTGTCGCAGGATGCAGGTCGTGCATTCCATGATGGACAGCCGCCTGCTGTTTGACCAGTGCCAAGACGCCACAGCGTGCCTGCTGATCGGAAAGGCCCTGCGGCTGGAGGAGGAGCTGGGGAAGAGCGTGGCCCTGTGCCAGACCCTCACTGGCTTGTACACTGCTTTCTTGTTCCGCCAGCTCGCTCCCCAGGACTCCTCGCGGCGCTGCCTCAATCAGGAGGAACGAGCCACCTTGAAGGGCCTGTGCCACATGGCCTTGCAGGGGCTGTGGAATAGGCAGTCTGTGTTCCACGACAGCAACCTGCAGGTGCACAGGCTGAAGGAGATCGACCTCTCTGCTCTGTTTCACATGAACATCCTGCTCCGGGAGGAAGGCCACAGCAAGAGCTCTTACAAGTTCCTGCACCCCACCCTCCAGCACTTCTGCGCCGCCCTGTATTACTTCTTAGTGGAGCCGGAAGAGCAGAGTAGTTGCTTCCTGTTCAGAAATAACTCATGGAGCCTAACAGAGTACCAGCAGATAGGCTCCAGCCTCGGCTTGCTCATCACAAAGCGCTTCTTGTTTGGCCTTATAAGCCCAGACGCGACGCGGGCGCTGGAGGCGCTGTTCGGCCACCCGGTTCCCCTGCTCATGAGGCAGAGGCTTCTGTCCTGGGTGTCTCTGCTGGGCCAGCAGGGCACCACCATCCTGCCGATGGACATCTTAGACTCCTTCTACTGTCTTTTTGAGACTCAGGATGTAGAGCTTGTTCGCGTGGCCTTGAACAGCTTCCACGAGGTGTGGTTTCCCTTGATCCGGAGGATGGACCTCATGGTGTCTTCCTTCTGTCTCCAGCACTGCCAGCACCTACGGAAGGTCCGGGTGGATGTCAGGGACCTCTTCTCCAGAGACGCGCTGGCAGAGGCTTGGTCTGTGGCTCCCCACAGGTGGGTACCTCGCGCAGCTTCCTTCTGTGCCCACTACTGGGATTAGACATGATCTCTGGAAACCACGGGGTCCCACAGAATCCAGGGTGGATTACCCAGATGACCTGGCCGAAATGACAGGACCTGAATCTTACTCCTTGTCTATCACTGGATAAGCTTTTTCATAGTTCCTTTTTTTTTTTTGGCACTGGAATTGAACCCAGGGGCATACTACCTCCCAGACCTTTTTATTTTTTCATTTTGAAGCAGAGTGTAAGTTGCTGAGACTGGACCAGAACCTGAGATCCTCCTGCTTCAGCCTCTCAAGGCCGACCTGGGATTACAGGTGTGGACCACCAGGCTAAGTAAATTCTTTCAAAACACTGGACTCACTTAAAACTATTAAAGGATCTGGGTTTGTAATCCAGGAATACATAATGTGTTCTTATTTCTATTTTATTCTTATTTTTGTGTGTGTAATAACTGGGCACACAGGCACATTCTACCTCTAAGCTACACCCCTTTTTTATTTTGCATTTTGAAACTGTCTCGCTAAGTTGCTGAGGCTGGTCTTGAACCTGTAATCCTCGTGGCTGAGCCCGACAAGCATTGGGATTGCAGGCATGTACCACCGTGCCTCGCTTCACTTTCTATTTTTAATTTTTCAGAGAGCCTCCATTCTGTTTTCCATAGCAACTACACCGGTTTACACTTGAGGGGAGCCGGAATTTAAGGGAAAATGTAATTTGTGAACCGGTGGCTCCTGAAGTGTCCAGCTCACCCCAGTGAGCGTGCAGTTTTCCAGAGGCAGCAGGATATAAGCAGAAGGCAGGACACTGGGTGGCCTCAGAGCTTCTACCACTGCCCTGTGCTGCCTGAACAGGCTGACCCTCCCCTGACAGTGCTGTCTGGCACACTAACCTCTCCCCCATGTGCACGTCTGTTTTCCCTCACACACAGGCTGCAGCAGAAGGCCCTCGTTGATGAATGGTGGGAAAGGTTCTGCTCTGTGCTCGGCGCCCACCCTCACCTGCAACAGCTTGACCTGGGGACCAGCGTCCTGAACGAATGGGCCATGAAGTCTCTCTGCCTCAAGCTGAGGCAGCCAACCTGCAAGATACAGAAACTGATGTAAGGCTGCCCAGCCCTGGTGCTCCCGGGTGCTTCTCCCTCACCTGCTGAGAGAAGACCCAGCGGCAACTGCAACCCCACAGGCTGAGGGGAAAGTGCTGTGAAAGACTAGGGACCAAGTTCTTGACAGGACAAAATGGGGCGTGACTAAAGACCTTAGGGAGAGACTTTTTATTTTCTTTTGGTGAGATGAAACCCAGGTACATTCTACCTCTGAGCCACACCCCAGCCTTATTTATTTATTATTTACTTATTGGGTACTGGGGCTTGAACCTGGGGATAAGCTACATCCAAGATATATCCTCAGCTCGGTTTATTTTTTATTTTGAAACAGGGTCTAGCTAAGTTACTGAGGGTCTGGCTAAGTTGCTGAGCCTGGCCTCAACCCTGCAGTCATTCTATTTCAGCCTCCCAAGTATTAGGATTACAGCCATGCCTGGCTCAGGAAGAGATTACGAAGCAGGTTTGTTAGTAGAGGGTAAGGGGAAGCTTATTTCACGGCAGTGACAGGACACAGGCAATAGCAAGGTCAAAGTGCACGGCTTCTGTCAGTCAATGATCGTGGCCTAATGACTAATGTAACAAATGTGTGAGCCAGGCATGGCGGTGCACGCCTGTAACCCCAGTACTTAGGCGGCTGAGACAGGAAGATCACAGTTTTAAGATCACAGACTCTCAGCAACTTGGGCCACATTTCAAAACAAAAATTAAAAAGGGCTAGGGGGTATATCTCAGCGGTAGAACACGCCTGGGTTCAATTCCCAGTATCAAAAACAATTAAGTGCAAATAATTAGAAATGTGAGCATTGGAATGAAAAAGGGCAAGGAGAAATTCAGATACACGTAAATATCCCCGGTGTCCAGTTCATCGTTTCTCTTTGCTCTCCTGCAGATTTAAAAGGGCAGATATCACCCCTGGTCTCCACCATCTCTGGATGGTCCTTATCACCAACCGTAACATAAAATATCTGAACCTGGGCAGCACTCCACTGAGGGACTGCGATATCAGGGTAGCCTGCGAGGCCTTGAAACACCCACACTGTTTGCTGGAGACCTTGAGGTGAGTCGTGAGGGTATGGCTTGTAATTTTCTCTTGTTTTGAATTATTCCATAGGAAGTTGTAAAAGTATTAGTGGGAAATGGAAAGTTCTGGTGATGGATGGTGGTGAGGGTTGCACAACCTTGCAAATGCTCTGGATTGTACACTTAAGAATAGTTAAAATGGGATGGGTGAGGCGGCACATTCTTGTAATCCCAGTACTTGGGAGGTTGAGGCAGGAGTAGTGCAGGTTCAAAGCCAGCCTCAGCAACTTAGCAAGGCTCTCAGTGACCTGTTTCCAAATAAAAAAATAATAGGGCTGAGGATGTAGCTTGGAGATAGCATGCCCCTGGGTTCAATGCTAGGGAAGCATCACAAAATAAAAAAGACAAAATTAAGTAACATCAAACTCAGACATAGGATGATGAGGGTCGATGCTGGCTGTCCATCTCTGCCTTTTGTGTACCAGACACTCGTAGATGCTTATGATAACGTAGAGGACAAGGCCAGCCGGGCCTGTGCCCTTGCAGAAGTAACACTCGAGGCATGTAGGTGTCAGTAAACAAGTTCAAATATTCGTACAAAAAAAACCATCAGGGCCAGCCGGGCATGGTGGCACACACTTGTAATTCCAGTACTTGGAAAGCTGAGACAGGAGGATTGCAGGTTCGAGGACAGCCGCGGCAAGTAGTAAGACTCTCACAAACCTAGCAAGATCCTGTTTCAAACTAAAAATTAAAAAAATAGGACTGGGGGTGTATCTCAGAGGTATAGAAGGCCCCTGAGTTCAATCTCTAGTAATTAACACACACACACATCCCACCCCACCCCTCCCACATCAGCTCGTGATCATCTCCATGAATAGAACCGTCTTGGGGAGAGGGATGAGGTGGTGGTTTAAGGTAGTGAGTCGGCGTTGCTTCAGGGAGATCAGGAGACATGGGGTCAGGGTCAGGGGTGCTGCAAAGGGAAGGAGTGATGTGCTCAGCCCCTGAACGCAGCGGAGCTGGAGTGCACTGAGCGGAGGTGAAAATGAGTGGTGCTGGGGAAGCCAGGCCACGGTCCCTGTTTTCTGTCTCTGCAGGTTGGATTCCTGTGGATTAACTTCTGCCTCTTACCTGATGATCTCCCGGATCCTTAATGCCTCCACCAGCCTAAAGTGTCTCAGCCTGGCAGGAAATCAAGTGACGGAGGAGGGCGTGATGCCGCTCTGCAAAGCCTTGCAGGCCTCGCAGTGCACGCTGAGGGAGCTCATGTGGGTTGCTTTCCCCTCACCTGGCTACTGAGATCTCTGCAGGATGCAGGATCCACCGAGGCAGAACTGTGGGTTGAGGATGGGTGTGGGAACCCTAGGGGAGTGCCCCAGGTCTGGGCATAAGGTGACATCTCTCTTTGCTCTGAATGCTAAGCCGAGGAAGAGCAGCAGAAATCAACTAGTTCCCTTCATTGTAGATGAAGCTTTCTTGGGGTATGAGTAGGCGGGTCTGTGAATGTTCCATGACCCTTAGGGGAGACACACCCACCCAGGGACTGAAAAGGGCTTAGGGCCGGCAGGCTTCCTACTACCAGCCAAGTCCAGACCAGAGCACATGGGATCTGGGCTCAGACTGGCTCAGAAAGAAAGGAGGGTCTGCCCAGTGCAGTGAGGCACACCTGTAGTCCTGGTACTTGGGAGGCTAAGACGGGAGAAGCACAGGTTTGAGGCCAGCCTCAGTAACTTAGACCCTGTTTCGAAATAGAAAATAAAGGACTTGGAGTATAGCTTGGAGGTATAGAATGCCCCTGGGTTTAATCCAGTATAATTTAAATAATAAATTAATAACAAATGCAAAAGCTGGGCATGGTTGTGCACACTTGTAATCCCAGCATTTGGGAGGCTGAGACAGGATTGCAGTTAGTGGCCAGCCTCAGCTACTTAGGCCCTTCGCAACTCAGTGAGACCCTGTTTCAAAATAAAGAATAAAAAAATAGGGCTGGAGGTGTAGCTTGGAGGCAGAACTCCCCTGGGCTCCATCCCCAGTACCGGAAAAAGTAAATAGTAAGGGCAGAGCCTTGCAAGTAATTGAAGAGAGGAAGCTTAAGAGCACAGTTCATGCACGACTGTAATGCCAGTACTTGGGAGGCTGAGACAGGAGGTTTTCAAGTTCAAGACCAGTCTCTGCAACTTACTGGGACCCTATTTCAAAAATAAATTAAAAAAAAATTTAAGGGTTAGGAGTATAGGTCAGTGGTAGAGGGCCCCTGGGTTCTATCCTCAGTACCTTAAAAAAAATAACTCTCACCACTTCTGGCTCTGCTTGCAGACTGGACAACTGTGGCCTCACAGATACTGGCTGCCAGAAACTGGCCTCAGCCCTCAACAGTAACCACAGCCTGACCCGCCTGTGCTTGTCCAACAACCATGTGGGAAGCGACGGGGCACGCCTGCTGTGTCGCTCCATTAGGCTCCCCGACAGTCGCCTCCAGAGCCTCATGTGAGTATGGCGTGGCTCGTGGGGGAGGGCCTCACAGCATCCCTCCCAAAGCAGAGAACGTGGGAATTGTTACGGTGAAGGGACTTACGCCCGGCATGGTGACACACACACCTGCGATACCAGTACTCGGGAGGCTGAAACAGGAGGGTTACAGGTTCAAGACAAGCCTCAGCAACTTAGGGGAACCCTGTTTCAAAATAAAAAAGAAAAAGGGCTGGGAGTAGCTCAGAGGTGGCATGCCCCTGGGTTTAACTGCAGTACCACAAAAAAAAATAATAATAATAATGATGGCCAGGCGTGGTGGTGCACGCTTGTAATCCCCGCGCTTGGGAGGTGGAGACAGGAGGATCGCGCAGGTTTGAAGCCAGCCACGCTGGCTTAAGAGACCCTATTTCCAAATAAAATATAAAATAGGTCTGGGAGTGTAGCCCGGAGGTAGAAGGACTTCCAGGAACCCCAGTACCAAATAATAATGATAATATTATTATTATTATTATTATTATTATTATTATTATTATTATTTGTGTTTTAAGCAGTTAAGTTTGTGGTCACTTGTTTAATAGCAGCCACAGGACACTAGTACGTGGGATGTGAAGGGAAGTTGAGAGAAGGGCAAAGAATCTTGAACAGCATTTATCTGGTCAGTGTGCCCAGGGCTTCGTGGTTATCCTGTCATTTAAGCCTAAGGATTGTTGTGTGTGTGTGTCACACTGGGTGTTGAATTCAGGTGTGCTCTACCTCTGAGCTACACCCCCCACCCTGTTTTATTTTTCATTTTGAAAGTGTCTCAATTGGTTGCTAAGTGGCTAAAGCTGCCCTCAAACCTGCAATCCTCCCGTCTCGGCCTCCCAAGTACTGGGTTACAGGCAGGTTTTACCACCCAGCACGTAAAGACCATCTTAATGACCGACAATGCTCCCTTCCTGCTGAGGAGCAGGTGTGACTGCCTCCCTCTTTCCCGGGTGTCCCACAGATTGAATCACTGCTGCCTGGACGTGGCCAGCTGCGGTTTCCTGGGGTTTGCGTTGCTGAGCAGCAGGCAGCTCCTGCATCTGAGCCTTAGCGGAAACTCCTTTGGAGATGAAGGGATGAGGCTCCTGTGCGAGGTCATGAGGGACCCATCCTGCTGCCTTCAGGACCTGGAGTGAGTACCGTGGTCCCCGAGGGCCATCTCTGCCACACTGGGGCCTAGGGCTCCTAGAAGAGAGATGGGCAGGGAGACTAAGACCAAAATCTAGTTGGCAGTCAACTGTTGCTCCTCTTCCCATGAGCTCGCTGGGCAAGTTTATGCGCTGATCACAGCAGAGACGGGCAGAGACATTTTTCTGATAGGAACCCCATGTCAGGACAATGAGTTCCGGGTTTTGACCCCTAGAACCTGTTTACTCCTCAGAGGTCTTATTGCCCTAAGGTTCTTTTTAGCCATTCATCTGTTTCAGGAGTGGAAGGGAGAGAGGAGTACTTCTCTTTCTCATAGGGCCCAAGTTTCTTCTCTTGCTGGCATGCTTCTGTTCATTAGTAGAATTTCATCATTAAACAGATTGTGGGAAATTAATGCAGAGGTTATCACTTAGTGTTTTGGTTGACTGTCTCCTAGGGTTCTTTTTCCTTCTGTGCATAAACACATTAACTGTTGTACAAAGAAGCGTTTAATATGTTCTTAGATGTGGCAGGCTCAGGACTCTAAGCATTTCATATGTCTAATCCCCGACAGTCCAACTGCCGGTCACATCCCATGGGAAATTAGAACATCCAGGAATTGGAAACCTTGGCTCTGTCTTAACATTCTGCCTTTGAGGATACATGGATTATAATAAAGCATGATATAGTATTTCATTTAATGGTGAACTAACTTTTAAAATTCTCGAATGCTGGCCATTTACCTTATTCCGGTGTTTTTGTTGTTGTTTGTTGATTTTGTTGTTTTGGTACTAGGAATTGAACCCAGGGGCATTCTACCAATGAAGTACACTGCCAGCCCTATTTTTTTATACGATGAAACAGGGTCTTGCTAGGTTGCTGAGGCTGGCCTCGAACCTGTGATCCTCCTGTCTCAGCCTCTTAAGTACTGAAATTAAAGGTGTGAGACACTATGCCTGGCTCTCAGGTTTCTGGACATTACCCAACTTAGCACTTTCCCGAGAAAATGAAGATCTCCTCTCTCATGTCTCTTGCAGAGTGGTGAATTGTCATCTTACCTCAAATTGCTGCAAGAACCTATGTGGTGTGATTACAAGGAACCCACACCTCAAGAGTTTGGATCTTGCCGCCAATGCTCTGGGTGACAGCGGAGTCACAGTACTTTGTGAGGGACTGAAGGAGAGCAGTGCTCTGAGAAGGCTCGGGTAACTTCCTGGGATCACCAGGGCTGAGCTCAGAGGCAGCGGGAGAACCCCAGCATGAAGTCACTTGAACATGGAGGGTGTCTGATTTTCATGACTTCAAGTTAGAACACACCCTCTAGAATCAGGATCTGGGCATAAATGCCAGCTCAGCCCCTGTACGTGAGACTAATGGGACAGCACATGCTTGAGAAGAGGGTCTGGGGATGGAGAACCCTCCAACATTGAGCATACCTGTAATCTCAGTATTTGAGAGGCTGGCATGGGAGGATCACAGCATAAGCAACTTAGTGAGACCCTCAGTAACTTATCAAGACCCTGTTTCAAAATGAAAACAATAAAAATAAGGGATTGGGGTGTAGCTTGGACATAGAATATCCGTGGATTCCATCCCTAGTAAACACACACACACACACGCACACGCACGCACGCGCGCGCGCGCCACTTCCCATGCACTGGGAATTGGTTCACCATATAAGTACATGCTACAACATGGGTGAACTTTGGAAATATGCTGAGTAGAAGAAACGAGATACAAAATGTTGTGTGTGTTCCGATTCCATTTATGTGAAATATCCATTATGGTTACTGAAAGGTCTGAGTCCCCTGCCAGTGCAGGGGGGTGGGGCCGGAAGCCAGGAGGCAAGAAGGATGCGCCTCCTTACCCCGCAGAGCTCCGTGATTCCCACAGAGGAGACCACTCCCCTCGATTTAAGGTAGACGCTGCTACCTCAGGGACACAGACAGGCCGAGAGAGACACCCAGGGATAGATAGACGCGCGCTCTTGTGGGAATGGGTGGGGAAGGAACTGCCCCCGATGGCGGGTGGCCGACTCTGGACGAATAAAGGCTTTGGGCATCCCTATATCGGACTCCCACGCTTATTTAAAAAAAACTTGGTGCCAAAACCCGGGAGTCCGATATCACCCGGCAGTTCCTTCCTCACCCGCTCCCGGCAGAGTGCGCATCTATCTATCCCTGGGTGTCTCTCTCGGCCTGTCTGTGTCCCTCTGAGGTAGCAGCGTCTACCTTAAATCGAGGGGAGTGGTCTCCTCTGTGGGAATCACGGAGCTCTGCAGGGTAAGGAGGCACGTCCTTCTTGCCTCCTGGCTTCCGCCCCCCCCTCCCTCTGCACTGGCAGGGGACTCAGACCTTACAGTTACATCTAGAGACAGAAAGCATAAGCTTTTTTTTTTTTTTCTTTTTGGTATTGGGGATGGAACCCAGGGGCCTTCTACCTCCTGGCTACACTCCCAGACCTATTTTATATTTTATTTGGAAACAGGGTCTCTTAAGCCAGCTGAGGCTGGCTTCAAACCTGCACAATCCTCCTGTCTCAGCCTCCCAAGTGCAGGGGTTACAAGTGTGCACCACCACACCTGGCAGCTTTTTTTTTGGAGGGGGGTACTGGAGATTAAACAGAGGCATTTTGCCTCAGAGCTACACCCCCAACTTTTTATTTTACGATAGGTTCTTCAGTTCAATTTACTTCATTTCTCTTGCGTTTTCTCTACCGAGTAACAACATATCTTTAGTTCCCTTTTTAGCCCTGTTAGCTTCTGCATGCTATTATTTTTATCAGTCTTTTTCAAATGCCATCTCTGCCTCAGCCTTCTGCACTGGGCACCTTCACCTACAGGTATTCCAGACCTCAGTTAACCCCATTATGCACCCTCTCCGCACCTGCTTTCAGGTAATTGAGAATTACAGGTTCCCCAAATAAACAAGGGCACATTGAGATCATGCAGTCAGAAGGCAGTGATAGATTTTGTTATTTTTTGTACTGGGGATTGAACCTAGGGGCATTCTACCTCTGAGCTTCACCTCCAGCCCTTTATTTTTATTGTTGTTGTTGTTGTTGTTGGTAGTGGTACTGGGGTTCTGGGAAACCCTTCTACCTCTGGGCTACACTCCCAGACACCTATTTTTATTTGGAACCAGTGTCTCATAAGCCAGGAAGGCTGGCTTTGAACCTGCGCGATCCTCCTGTCTCCGCCTCCCAAACCCAGGGATTACACACGTGTGCCACCACGCCCAGCTCTTTTTTTATTTTTTAATTTTGAAACAGTTGCTGAGGCTGGCCTTGAACTTGCGATCCTATCTCAGCCTCCCAAGTACTGAGATTACAGGTGTGCCCCACCACGCCTGGCTTCCTGTCCTCCCTCTCCCGTCTTTCTATTTTTTTCCTTTTCCTCCCTCCATCCTGCCCCTCCTCTCCCACCTTCCTCCCTTTCTTTCCCTTCCCCTTAATGTGGAGGTGAAATTTGCAGGCACTGCTGAAGGGCCAGCCTTGATTTGGGGGTTCTTTCTTGGGCATCCTGGTGCTGCAGGTTGGAGGCATGTGGACTGACTGCTGATTCCTGCGAGGCACTGTCCTCGGCCCTCTCCTGCCACCAGCACCTGGCCAGCCTCAACCTGGTGCGGAACAATTTCAGTTTGGAAGGGATAATGAAGCTGTGTTCAGCCTTCACACAACCCACGTGTAATCTGCGGATCATTGGGTGAGACCCTAGCGCTTATCCTCTGGGGTACAGACCTGCTACTCTTCCAGGCTAGGTGGTAGAGAAATGGTTGCTGAGAACACTTGACCATGGCTCAGCAACTAGATCTTTATCCAGACACTGGGAGCCTGCTATATTCCAGGCCCCATGTTGGATGCTGGAACCAAGGGATATATAGAGAGAGGCAAGATGCCTGACCTCCGGGTCCTTACTTTGATAACCTATGAATACTTATGCCCTAAAAACTAAAAATTAGGCATGGTGACACATGCCTATGATCCCAGTACTTGGGAAGCTGAAACAGGAGGCTCACAAGTTTGAGGCCAGCCTCAGCAACTTAGTGAGACCCTGTTTCCAAAGAAAGGGGCAGAGTCAAAAGCCCTGTCTCAATGTAATGAGTTCCCTTTCTGCCCCCAGGCTGTGGAAGCAGCAATACCCTATGCAGATAAGAAAACAGCTGGAAGAGTTGCAGCTACTGAAGCCCTACCTAATCATTGATGGCAGTTGGTATTCTCTCAATGAAGATGGCCGGTTCTGGTGGAAAAATTGAAGACATGACAACCCTCCCTGCCCGCGCTTGGCTGATGGAGGCACTTGAAAGCTGTGCCGGGGTGGAGGTGCTCTGAGTCCCACACACCCTTCACTGGTAGTGGTTCTTCTGGTCTGATGTCACTTGGTGACTGCATTTGAAGGCTTGTGACCTTCAAGTCATGGGATTTCAGCATCTTTGTCCTGCTTTAGGGGACACGGAATAAACTAAACACTAAGCATTGAAAAAAGTACCAAGTGGCCATCTTGACCATTCTGGGGCTATGATGTAAGAACAGGGATTGGGAGGACTTAGGTCTCTGGGGTATTGCCAAATCTGGATAACACTTCCTGGTTCTAAAGCACTACCTGAATATCAAAGGATGCTGAGACACTTCTGCCATCTGACCTATAGACACAAAGCTAAATTATTAGCTGGGCGTGGTGGTACACAATTATAACCCTAACAGTTGGGAGGCGGAGACGGGGGGGGGGGGGGATTCACAGTTTCAAGGCCAGCCTCAGAAATTTAAAAAGTATAAAATAGGTCTGGGAGTGTAGCCCGGAGATAGAAGGGTTTCCAGGAACCCCAGTACCACCAAAATAAATAAATAAATAGGGCTGGGGGTGTAGAACCCAGAGGTAGAATGCCCCTGGGTTCAGTCCCCAGAACCGCACGTGTTCTGTGGATATGCACACACGCATATATGAGCTGATCTAGCTGGGAACTGGTATACCTGTAATTCTAGAATCTGGGAGGCTGAGACAGGATCACAGGTTCAAGGCTGGCCTCACCAACTTAAGACCCTCTTTTTCAAAATAAAGGGCTGGAGGTATAGAATGTCCCCTGGGTTTAATCCCTAAAACAAAAAAAGGTGTGGTGGTGCAAGCCTGTTAGTAATCTCAGTACTTGGGAGGAGGATTGCAGGTTTGCAGTCAGCCTCAGCAACTTATCAAGGTCCTCCACAACTTAGACCCCATTTCAAGATAAAAGATAAAATGGGGTTAGGGGGTATATCTCAGAGGCAGAACCCTGGATTCAATCCCCAGTACAAAAAAAAAAAACAAAAAAAACCACTGGGTAAAATAGTAGACACCTGCCAGCACTCAGGCAACTCCCCACCTCCCTGAAGAGATGAACAGGAGTCCAATAGGAGGACCCAGAAGCAGGACTGCTGGAGCAGGGGATCTGGAAACGCTCTGGGGAGCAGGGTCCTTTCACCTGGTTGCCCCACACTGACTTCTGGAAAGACATAGGCTTCTCCGGGGACCACCCAAAGAGCTGATAATTGTGCTCAGTCCATTTGGTGCTTATACACCCCAACTCTGCAGTCCCTATTTCTAAATTCTCTGCATAGGAAGGAGTGGTGGTGGCAAGACAGGGACCCTTCCCCTGGAAGGTGATCTTGAGAAAAACTGTGTTAATAAAAAAATTTTGGAGGCTGAGACAGGATCACAGGTTTGAGACCAGTCTCAGAAACTTTGCAAGAGTCTTGGCAACCTAGAGGCTATTTCAAAACAAAAGAGGAGTTGAGATGTAGCTCAGAGATAGAATGACCTGGGTTCCATCCCTAGTACCACAGAAAAATGTAAAAACCAGCACATTGCTTGGCCTGTTGTCCCACCACATGTGTGGCTGGGCAGGTGGCTCTTACCCCCCTCCCCTCCACCTGCCTGGCCACCTGTACAGGGTGACAAGATGTGCTCAAAGCCACAACAGCTCTTTTTGGGTTTTGTTTTGAGTACTTAATATGGAACCCAGAGGCATTCTACCTTTGAGCTATACCCTGCGCCTTTTTTTTTTCTTGAAACAAAGTTAAGCTAAATAGCTAGTGTTGGCCTTGAATCTTCAATCCTGTCTGCCTCCAAAATACTGTTACAGGCGCCAGGCGTGGTGGCGCATGCTTGTAATCCCCGCGCTTGGGAGGTGGAGACAGGAGGACCGCAGGTTCGAAGCCAGCCGTGCTGGCTTAAGAGACTGTTTCCAAATATGTATAAAAATAGGTCTGGGAGTGTAGCCCGGAGGTAGAAGGGTTTCCAAGAACCCCAGTACCACCAAAAAAAAAAAGTCTGATGTATTTTGCCAGGCATGGTGGTACACGCTTATAATCCCCGTGGCTTGGGAGGCAGAGACAGGAGGATTGCGTAGGTTTGAAGCCAGTTGTGCTGGCTTAGGAGACCCTGTTTCCAAATAAAAATATAAAAAATAGGTCTGGGAGTGTAGCCCGGAGGTAGAAGGACTCCCAGGAACCCCAGTACCACACACACACACACACACACACACACACACACACACACACACACACACAATCAAAATACTATTATAGGCATGAGCCACCATGCCCAGCTGCCTTTTTTAGTTTTGAAACAGGGTCTTGCTAGGTTGCTCACAATCTTATTGCTGAAACTGGTCTCGAACCTGCAATCCTTCTGTCTCAGCCTCCCAAGTACTGGGATTACAGGTGTGCACCACCATGCGTAGAAAGCTACAACAGTCTTGATGTTTTCAGCCTCAGCAGTACACCTGGCCTAGGTGCCCAAGAGAAATTTCTGGCGTCACGTAATAGTCCTGAGTAAAGGATTCCAAGTTTAGTCAATCCCCCTGTGTGGGGCTGTGCTGCTCTGACACTCCTGGATTTCCCACTAGGTGGTGGTAGTGCACTATGTCTTCATAGGAGGAGAGGGCAGTCCACTGCCTATGCTAGGGAAGGAGAGGACAATAAATCAGTCTAATTTCTTGGGAGTGATATGGTCTTATTGTCAGAATTCAAGTGTGCAGATCCTAGAGGCCAAGAGAGCACTGATAGATAACCTGTTATCGCAACAGATGGCCAGAAGCAAGCTAAGTGCATGAGCCAAAACCTAGCCGCATAAGACACTATAGCCACGGAGTGAGAGGTTCTGATGACATTTAAGAGAAGACAGGTGTACATAAGCCATGCTGGAACAAAGATACATAGCTAGTTGGCAGACACCATGTAGATAGGATAAAGATGATTAAGCCAGGTGTGGTGGTGTACAACTCTAATCCCAGTACGTGGGAGGTGGAGGCAGGAGGCTCACAGGTTCCAGGTCAGCCTCAGCAACTTAGATTCCGTTCCAAAGGGCTGGGGGGTAGTTTAGAGGTCTTAGAACGCCTCTGGGCTCAATCTCCAGTGACAACATCCCTCAGAAAAAGAGAAGGAGGAAGAGAACCCTATGGGTGATCTACCTGGTCGTGCGCCCACCCTGCTACGCAGGATCACAGAAGCTCTGGGGTGGGCACCTGTCTTATTCATCCAGACAGAATCTTGGCTCAGCACCCTCCACATACCAAGCACTGCTTCATATTAGAAAACCTGAATACAGCATGTTCGTAAGTCCAACTTGCACATAAAGAACCCTGTCCCCTCCACATACCAACACTCCCCAGGACACCTGTGGAAACTGGGATCCATGGAATGGACACTCCTGACTAACACTGCATTCTGAACAGGAAGCAGCGGGTGGAGAGGTCCCTTGATTTCATGCCTGATCTTTCTCCCCACGCTGCCTCCTGTGAAGCTATTTATCCTTCAGTTCTTGGCAGAGGTATCTTCCCCTCGCCTTAAGTGATGAGTTCTAGGAGGGCAGTGATGGTGGCTGTCAAGGCCCCTGCTGTGTCCCTAGCCTGTAGTACGTGCTCAATAAATAAGGACAACGTGAACGGTTGATTCAGGAGGGCACGTGGGCTCGGGGCTTTGGGTTCCAGCGGAGGTCCTACTGTTTTACCAGCCGGGCTCTTGGATGGCTCGCTTCATCTCTCTGTACCAGAAGGGTCTGCGTGATGAGGGTCTCAAGCAACAGGCATAAAATGACCAAATGGCATGGCTGGCACCAGAGTGAGCACCACAAAATGGTAGCAGGTGGTATGTGTATGAGACAGACAAACTGGGAATCGAACCCAGAGAGCATTCTGCCTGAGCTCCACCCTGCCCTATATTTTTTTAAAATACGGTCTTACTAAGTCGGTGAGGGCCTAAGTTGTTAAGTCTAGCCTCAAACCTGTAATCCTCTTCTCTCTACCTCCCAAGAACTAGGATTAGAATCATGAGCCGCCACGCCCAGCTAACAGGTGCCATTTCTACCACCTCTGAGGCTATCGCTCCACTGGACTGAAAAGGTCGCCTGGCCTTGCTTGCCCTCATTTTTTCCACCTGCATGGCGCGTGAACAGCTGTCGTGGACTCGTGGGGACTAGGTAGGAAGCTCTGTGAGAAAATGCCTTTTCCTCCTTCCCCTGAGCACCCAAGGTGGGGCCTGACGCACACCAAGCTAGTGCTCAATACATCCGTTGACTGGGGTGGGGGTGGCAGGGGTTAAAATCAGTAAATGATGCACCGCAGCTCAAAAGCCTATGTGAAGAGCCTGGTCCTGTGCCAGGGGGAATGTTGGCTTACTGACTTTATTAAGTAGATCCCTATATTAGGTGAAATAAACCCAGGCCCAGCAGGGTTAGCACAGAGCTAATAGATCCGAGTTCCAGCTTCTCATTTCTATATCCCCCTCTTGCTTGGGAAAGCACCGGAGGCTGTGACTTGGATCCCTCCCCAAAACCTATGAAGCAAAGCCTTCCCCTGGGGAGGAAAGTGAAGGTCAGAGAGGCTGGTTCACTTGCCCAGGGACTCTCCCTCAGTCTAGGTTATTCCTGCCACAACAGGCACCTCCCTTCCCTCCCAGGCCTCTGAAAGTGCCCAAGGTCAGCACTCAGCAGAAGGGACTGAAGAACGTGGAGCAGTGTTTGCCTAGTCTCCACGAACCTGTGCCCACTCCCAACAAGCAATCCCACCCCTCCTTTTACAGCCATCTGAGACTTCCCAATCAGCTGGCCTCAATACCCTGATGCAGGCCAGGCAGTGGCCACCTGGGAACATGCAGGCTATGGTTTAGATTTTAAACATCCCAGTATCTCTTGTATTAGACAGGCAGCCATATTCAGAGGCCAGACACGGCTGCACCAGAAGGTCCCCTGGGGATATGACCAGGGACTGGGTCTCCCAGCAGCTGCACCTTGCCTTTTTGCTCTCTCCTGCCTCCTGAGATAGCTAACAGCTCTCACCCTTGCTCTCTACTCCCCACCACTAAGTTTTAGGGACCCGCAGCCCCAGTCTAACCTACACTGTCCAGAATTGTACAAGCCAAAGTGTGCGCCACACACACCTCCACTTTAGCCAGGTTTGGTTTTTTGTTTTGTTTTGTTGGGGTTTTTTTTCTTTTTTCTCTTTGGCTTTTATTGCAGTACTTAAGATGGAACCCAGGGGCATTGTACCTCCAAGCTACAGCACCAGCCCTATTTTTTAGTCTTTTTACTTTTTTTTTTTTTTTGGTGGTACTGGGGTTCCTGGAAGCCCTTCTACCTCTGGGCTACACTCCCAGACCTATTTTTACATTTTAATTTGGAAACAGGGTCTCCTAAGCCAGCGCACACGGCTGGCTTCGAACCTGTGCGATCCTCCTGTCTCTGCCTCCCAAGCGCGGGGATTACAAGCATGCGCCACAACGCCCGGCTTAGTCTTTTTACTTTTGAAACAGGGTCTTACTGAGTTGAAAAGGGCCTAAGTAGCTGAGGCTGTACTTGAATCGTGATCCTCCTATCTCAGCCTCCCAAATGCTGAGATTACAACCATGCACACCACGCCCAGCCTATTTATTTATTTTTGGTACTGGGGATTGAACCCAAGGACATTCTACCTTACACTCCCAGCCCTATTTTATTCTTTATTTTTGAAACAAGCTCTCATTAAATTGTGGCGGGCCTCACCAAGTAGCTGAGGCTGGCCACGAACCTGTGATCCTCCTGTCTCAGCCTCCCAAGTACTGGGATTACAAGCCTGCGCCACCACACCAAGCTTCAGCTATGTTTAAAACACCCCTCAAGCTGGGCAGGGTGGTACAGGCTTGTAATCCCAGTACTTGGGAGGCTGAGACAGGAGGATCCCGGTTCTCAGACAGCTTCAGCTACTCAGTGAAGTTCTCTGCAACTTGGTAAGACCTTGTTTCAAAATAAAGAATAAAAAATAGGGCTGGTGATGTAGCTCAGAGGCAGGATGCCCCTGGGTTCAATCCCCAGCAACACAAAAAAATAAAACCTTTGGTGGGGCTCCTACGTGGTGGCTCAGACTCCCCATAGGATGCACTCAGTGGTACCCCAGCGATATGCCCCTCCCCATTACTGGACCCGGGAAGCAGCACACACAACCGCCCGCCCCCACATTCACCTTCCTGCTCTGCTGTCACTGGGAGGCGGTGGCCCACACACCAGGTAGACCACCTTGGCAGCCAGTGACCAGTGACTAGCTGGTCACAGAAGCCCAGGCCGGAGAGATGTCTGTCACTTCCAGGAGCCTCCCGAGAAGCAAGAAGCTGAAGGTGCCCCCCCCACACACACACGGTTGTAAGCACGCCTTCCTTCCACCAGCCAGCCCTGCAATGGCTCCTCCAGTGGCACCTCTCCGGGCTGCCCTAATACCTGTGTGGCCACTCCTGGAGCCCAGCAGTTGGGTATGCACGGTGGGGGAATTGGAGGTAATGAGCTGCCTCCCCCTTGCCACCAAGGTGTGTGCAGCTCCATCTAGCTTCTTGCCCTTCTTTCTCCCAAACTCAAGAACCACGCAGCACAGGGACAATTGAATAGTGTGGTTTATTGCCCCCAAAACCCTTCTTCCATCACACTCAGGCCAAGGAACAGACCCAAAGCCATGTCCTCTGAAGGAGGTAGCACTATGCTGGGTGCAGGGAAATAGTTCTGCCTCAGTCCTCTGCTACCCCAAATCCAGGAGGGGGAAGGAACGGCCTGGGCTATAAAATCGATAGGACCCACAGGGCAGAAAAAATAATGGGGGGGAGGGGGTTAGGGTGGGTTGATTAAAAGAAAACTCTAAAAGGACAAAGGGCCTCTCTTCCCTCTCCCTCTCAGGAACCCTCTATATGCAAAGGGTTATCTTCCCCTCTGCTCCTTTCAACACCCCAAAGGGGAAGAGAAAGGGACAGTCTCGGGCCAGAGAGTCCCCTCTCCTCTCTACGGTTCTCTCACACACACACTATCTCTGGTTCCCAGCAGAGATCCCAGAAAGGGCAGGCAGGTCAGGCAGAAAGGCAGGGCTTGAAGGGGCGGGCAATCTTGAGACTTGAGCTTGCCCTAAGGGCCACAGGGCCCCTCCTGCTGACAGCGCCCGCCAGGTAGGAGAGGAGGGAGATGAGGATGCGGTCTTCGCATCCCTCAGTCCATTTCTCCCTGGGTCTCTCGGTCTCGCTCGTCCCACAAAGCCCGAGGGGCCCTGCCCACCCCCCGGGCGCCCCCGCCCCTACCGGCCCTCCAGGCCTCGGCACTCTGCGCACCGCCCACCCGCGGCCTCGTCCTCATCCTCGCCCTCATCCTCCCCTGCAGCCGCCCGGTAGAAACTCTGTCCGCAGCTGCTGCAGACTGACGGCGTGCCCACCGCGTGGATCTTCTTGTGTCTCCGGAGCGCAGCGCCCTGCACGAAGCCCTCGCCGCACTCCACGCAGATGTGCGCGGGCTCCTCGCCGCCCGCCGCCCCCAGCCCGTCCCCGTGCTGTGCCCGCTGGTGAGCCAGCAGCCCGGCCCCATGCCCAAAGCCCTTCCCGCACTCCACGCACACGTACGGTTTGGGGGCCGGGGCGCGCCGCGACCGTGGCCCCGCTGCCCGCGCTCCAGCACTGGCCATAGCTGCGGCTGCGGCGGCACCCTCGCCTGGCGCGCCCACCACGATGATGCCCTCGCCATCTCCCACCGGGATGGCAATCTCGCCGTCCGCCGCCGCCGCCTCCTCCGGCGCCTTGGCACGGCGCACACTGGCCGCCAGCACCTTGGCCGCCACGCCTGGCCCCGACAGCTCGGGGTGCAGCCGCAGGTGGCGCGCCAGGCTCTTGGGCTGGCTGAAGCCGCGGCCGCAGCGCGGACACACGAAGGGCTTGAGGCCGCTGTGCGAGCGCCGGTGCTTGGCCAGACTCTTGCTCTGCGTGAAGCTGCGGCCGCAGTCGGGACAGGCGTAGGGCTTCTCGCCCGTGTGGATGCGCTGGTGCTGCATGAGGTTGGAGCTCCAGCTGAAGCGCTTGCCGCACTCGGAGCAGGCGTAGGGCTTCTCGCCCGTGTGGATGCGCCGATGCTGCACCAAGTGCGAGCTCTGCGAGAAGGTCTTGCCGCAGTCGCTGCAGGCGTTGGGCCGCTCGCCCGTGTGCGTGCGCTGGTGCCGCGTCAGCTTGGACCAGTGGCTGAAGCTCTTGCCGCACTCGTTGCAGATATAGGGGGCCGGCGGCCGCGGCCGAGGTGGGGGACCGGCTGGGGGCGCCGACTGGGGAGAGGACAGCTTGGTAGGGGGCCAGCTGGGGACGTCGTCATCATCCATGATGAGGATGTCCACTGGAAGGCAAGAGAGTGGAAGGGAGTCAGAGCGGCAGACGGACAGGGATCTGTACACGTGATAGCCAAAGCCAGAAACTCTGTCCTCTTAGAACCACAGGTTTGAGGAAAGCCTCAGCAAGTAATGAGACTCTCATCAACCTAGTGAGACTGTTTTAAAATAAAAAAATAGGGCTCGGGTATAGCTTGGAGGTAGAATGCCCCTAGCTTTAATCCCCAGTACAAAAAAACAAAAAACAAAAAAACACCCAAAATATAAAAAGGGCCAGGGGTATAGCTTGGAGGTTAAATTCCCCAGTTCCAAAAAAAAAAAAAAAATGGGTATCACAATTACAACCCACCACAAACTGTTTCCCCTCACTGGAAAGTGCTCCAATGCTATCTCTGGGGTAACATTGGCCAACATGTTAAGAGTCATGGCTCTCCAAGGGCCATGCTACACACTTAAGCAGCTACATGTCATTATAAAATTAAAGTCTTTCGGGTGAGAAAGCCAGGCACTAGAAGTTGAATCATTGCCCATGGCTACACGACCAGAAAGCAGCCATGCAGTTTGGGCCCACCAGACAGCCATGACAAGTTCTCCCGCTGCTGATGCCCCCCCATGCAGTCCACTCTAAAGATGTGCCCTGCAGGACAGGAGCCCAGGCCAGCAGCACCTGACCCACCCCCATTCAGGACCCCCAAAGCAAATCTCAGGCCTGGGAGCTGCAATTTTATTTGAACATATGGCAGGCATAAAGAGCCCCAATTCCAATGCAGAGCTAAAGAGTCAACTGAATATAAAATGACAAAGCAAAGTCAGGCAGCTTCGCCACCCCGGGGAGTCCCTGCGCACCCTGTCTAGGACCCAAAGCTCTGACACGTGACATCAACTCCATGCAGCTCCTCACAGCTCTGCCACCAAGGGTACATCCTGAGTACTGGTCCAGTCTCTCTGATCTGGTCCCCAAAGAGGACCCCTGTCCATGTCCCTTGCCTTTCCTCAAAGTATTGTTTCAGAACAGGGGCTGCCTGGTCTTGCCAGCCAGATATGGTTCTGTACATGATGCCTACATCCTGGTCTCTGCCAGGCAGCAGAGGACTGGAGGCTCACTCAGGATAGGTGTGCTACAGCCAAGGTTCTGCACCTTCCCAGAAGCCACCAGCTATTGCCCATGCCCCTTCTTGTGATACCAACTACCACTGACAGGCAACACTTGGAGCAGGGTTGGCTTGGGTGCAGAGAGGGGCCTTCTGGGTTTCTTGTGTTACCTAGAAGCTGAAGTATGTCTAGACACCCTCACAGGCTAGTAGGTGCCCAGAGGTACTCTCATGTGGAAAAGACAAGTACACCCGACACACCCCATTCTCACAGTAAATTGGTTCTCTATCCTCCTCCCAAGTGTCTGCAGTCTCCTGCTTCATGGTATCCTTATTATCTCATGAATTCAGATATAGCTAATGGAATTCAACCTGCCATAACCCATTACATTCACTCAATCTAGAAGTGCCCATCTCTCTCCTCATGGCCCGGAGGGGCCTGAGCATTCCACCTGTTTCCATGTTTCCTGCCCCAGACCCGCAATCAACAGTCTCACCAGGAATCCCTGGCTTCTTTTGTTAGGAAATGCTATTTCAAAAGCAAAATCCACTCTATTTTTATTTTGAAAAAGGGTCTAGCTAAGTTGCCAAGGTTGACCTTAAGCCTGTGATCCTGATCCTCCTGTCTCAGGCTCCCAAGTATTGGGATTACAGGCATGCACCTGGGTTTTTTTTTTTTTTTTTTTTTAATTTCTCACATGTTCACATTGATACCTCCCCTTCAAATTTGGAATTCTAGTTTTGTTTTTGATTTTTTTTTTTGGTGATACTGGTGATGTAACCCAGAGGCTTTCTACCTCTGGGCCTATTTTGTATTTTATTTGGAAACAGGGTCTCACTAAGTTGCTGAAAGCCTCACTAAGCAGCTGAGACTGACTTTGAATCTGCGCGATCCTCCTGTCTCAGCCTCCCAAGCGCTGGGATTACAAGTGTGCGCCACCACACCCGGCAGGACTCTAGATTTCTATCTGACTACCTCTGTACAACATTGCATCTTCCTTCTACCCCATTAAGGTCCTGGCTCTCAATGACGGTAATGATACATGTCCACCCGCAGTCACAGGCTTCAGGACAATCACACACTCCGGCCAACTGTGGCTCCCAAAACACACGTCGGGGGGCCACTTTGCCTTCACAGCTGAGCTGTACACTTCTGCTGCAGGTGTGAATATTGATGGTCTCATCCCTGCATGTCCTTGGAGCCCGCCCTGCTCACCACCTGCCATGCCCATTGTTCTGTGGTCACCTCAGATTCCAAGAACATAAAGGGCTCATGGGAATAGGATTTGCTGGATTTCTGCTCATCTGTACCCTTTAAACTTGAAAGTCAGTGTTGCTGAGTATGAAATCCTTGGCTCACCTTCTCACTCTGAGTAACATCAGCATTATGCTGTTTTCCTCTGGCCCAAAGCAGTGCTGACAGGAAGTTTGACAAGTGCATTTGCTTTTGTCCTTTAAGTCATTTGCTTTTTGCCAAGATGCCCAAATCTGTTTCTTTCTTCATAGTTCAGTGGTTTTAATAAGAGTATGTAGGCCAGGTGTGGTGGCATACGTTTGTAATCCCAGCATTTAGGAGGCTGAGACAGGAGGACTGCGGTTCGCAGACAACAAACTGAGGCTGAGGCTGGCCATAAACTTGCAATCCTGAGCCGGGCGTGGAGGCGCACACTTGTATCCCCGCGCTTGGGAGGGAGGCAGAGACAGGAGGATCGGTCGTGCTGGCTCGGAGCCAGCCGCTCTGGCTTAAGAGACCCTGTTTCCAAATATAAAATAGGTCTGAGAGTGTAGCCTGGAGGTAGAAGGGCTTCCAGGAACCCCAGTACCACCCCCCAAAAAAAAAACAAAAAACAAAAAACCTTGCAATCCCAAGTACTGGGATCACAAGATCACAAGTGGTGATTCACTCTTTCAACACGTAATTTTTAAATTCCAATGATGGCCGGGCATGGTGGCGCATGCTTATAATCCCCTCACTTGGGAGGCGGAAACAGGAGGATCACGCAGGTTCGAAGCCAACCACGCTGTGCTGGCTTAAGAGACCCTGTTTCCAAATAAAAATATAAAATAGGTCTGGGAGTGTAGCCCGGAGGTAGAAGGGTTTCCAGGAACCCCAGTACCACCAAAAAATAAATAAATAAATAAGATAAATAAATTCCAATGTTTCCTATGATTTTACTACCTCTACTCCTTTCCTTTGGATTCTTCTCAGGGGCTCTGCATAATCACTAGTCTTCATTTAGAAGTGATTTGTGTCAGCCAGGTGTAGTGATAGATGCCTGGAATCCCATAACTTGGGAGGCTGAGACAGGAAGATCGTAAGCTTGAGGCCAGCTTGGCAACTTGGTGAGACCTGTTTCAAAATAAATACAAGCCAGGCATGGTGGTAGGAACCTAAGACAGGAGGATGGTAGGTTCACAGCCAGCCTCAGCTACTTAGTGAGAACCTGTTTCAAAATAAATTAAAAAATAGGGCTGGGCTGTAGCTCAGAGATAGAAAGCCCCTGGGTTCAATCCCCAGTACCACAAAAGAAAGGGAGGGAGGCAGGGGAGGATGGATGGACTTGTGCTCTCATTCCTACATCTTTGCTGAGTGTGCCCGTTGCTTCTGAGTTCTGGGATTATGTGGTTCTTCCATCTCTCTAGACACAGCCTAAACAAAGCTGACCTCTGAGGGATGTACTTCTGGCCGCCTGTCTATAGAGATACTGCTCTGGTTTTGTTGTTTGGTGTATTTTAGTAGGATCTTTTGTGGACTGACTTTGATATTTTTCTGTTGCTCACTTTATGGGTACGTTTTCTCACCTTCTGGAGCAGCAAGGTATACCATCTGTTTTTACATGGAGCTCCCACAATGGCCACTTCACATTCCAGGCTCCATCTGCCACCCATGCTCCTTCAGACCTTCCCTTCCTCCCTGTTGGCAAGGACAAGAGCCTCCCAGGCTTCCCCCCTGGGATCCCTGTTGGCTCAAGAGCCCCAGGGCCCAGGCTGCTCCAGTCCTTCAGATCGCTCTCCCCCAAAATACCTCCTGCTTCAGCTACCTATCCCAAAGAGCCCCCGCAACTTCCCAGTGAACACCTGAATGTGACGTCCTCTGCTCCCAGCCACCCCAGCCTGCACGGGCCTGCCAGGTTTATTCCCATCCTCTGTGTACTGGTGCTCAAGCATTCCTTAGGATTTGTGTACTGTCAGTGTGGCCCAGGGACTTGGGTCTGGCTAGCTGGTTGCTGTGTTCCTATGTGGGAATCTGGGAAGAGACAAGGGTCTCTTCGCAGCTGCAGCTATGAAACAAACTCTCCCAGGTGACTCCAAGGCATTGAATGGTGAGCACTGTCCCCCCACAGGAGGGGGGCAGAGCCTCGCTCCCCAGCAGGAGGGTTCTAAAAATCCAGCTAAAAATCCTTCTTGCTGGGAAAGCTCCCTCCTCAGAACCAGACTATCTTCTTGAGAATAGCCTGTAGCTAAGGCCCAACACAGCCTGGATGGCTCTGCCCATTCCACACTGGGCATACCAAGCAAGGGCCATCAGGAGGCCAGCACCTAAAAGACAGGCTGGGAAGCTGCTCCAGCACTGAGCAATAGGGCTCATCTCTGTACCACACTCTGCACCAAAGGCTCGGCCTCCCCCAGCACCTTCTGTAAAATACGGTTGAGCAGCAGGTAGCCCTACCTCAAAGGGCTCTGTGAGAATTCAATGAGATGACATGGCACACAGGAGTGTTAGCTTAACAGGAAGTGCCAGTCTCAGTAATAGTATTAGTGTGGAGGATCCAAGCACACTTCCCAGAAATATTTAAAAACATAAAACTCTTAAGGCTGCACAAATGCCCTGGGTAAACCAATCTAATCAGAAAGAAAACCGACTTCTCGACTCTGTTAAATGTCCCTGCTCTCTCAGGACCCACGTGGAAAGTGTGGAGCTAAAACACCAGTGCTGGTCACACACCTGTGAACAGTAGCCAGCATTTACAGAACAGGACGAAGGGCAGGAGAAGCAGCAAAAGCAACATCAGCATGCACTTCCAGCAGCCAGGGTTTGTCCCATGCAGACACACACACATGGCTGTGGCCATGAGTGCAAACGCAGGTCACTGTGGCGCCACCTCAGGCCTGGGCAACAGTCTGAGGACATGGAAGGTGGTGCGGTGCTATCCATTAGCAGAGAGGAAGACACGTTGCAGGGTGAGGTCCCGCTCCGTAGGTCAGTGTGTGCAGGGACCTTCTTGCCACTGAGGACCTTCTTGCTCTTCTCATGGCCTTACAATTACTGGGATGTCATCATCAGTGGAGGGAAGGGGCGGGCAAAGGGTCTCAGCAAATGAGCCTGGGCTCAATTTAGCCCACAGATGAGTTTTGGTAAACCCAAATAATGCTTTATTAAACAAACAAAACACATTGCCAACATTTTTTTTTTCTTTTTGCGGTACTAGAGGTGGAACCCAGAAGCATTCTACCTCCGAGCTACACCCCCAGCCCTATTTTTTATTCTTTATTTTGAAACAAAGTCTCACTGAGTTGCAAAGGGCCTCACTAAGTAGCTGTCCACGATCCTCCTGTCTCAGCCTCACAAATCCTGGGATTACAAGCATCCACCACCACGCCCAGCTCATTGCTAACATTTAAAAGTGAAAATTTTCCCAATAAAACCCACCCAAGTTTCCCTGAAATATCAACATGTGCCTTCAGGTTCTCCATGTCACCATCCATACTAGCCATTCACTCACCCAGCCCCTGCCTTTGGGCTGTCTGCCAGGAGGAGTCAGGAGCCACCTGGAACCAGAGTGGACTGTGCAGGATGGGGAGCAGAGGAAAGGAGGGAGTGCCCTCACCAATAGACAGGGTGCTGCCGCAGGCTAGAGACACAGGAGAGCACAGCAGACAGGTGTTCCAGATGGCTCCAGGGTAGGCCCACTGTAAGGACACCAGGAGACCCGACATGGCCCATCCCTCTAAACCGGGAAACACAGAGCTCCAGGAGGGAAAGGAAGGGTAGGAGGCCAGGTATCTCAAAGCCACAGGAAGGGACATGGAGGAAAAGAGCTTCACCCTCCCTTGGGAGGGTGGCAGGGTTGGCTGACAGGAACCACTGAGGCCACCTCACCTGGGTTCTCATGACTGGCCATCTGTTGGTCCTCAGAGTCCAGCGGCCCCGGAGACCAGGCCTCCTCCCGCAGCTCCATGTCTGGGTCCCTGTTGGAAGAGGACAAGACAGAAAGATAGTTTATAGGACATCAGATGGGACTGAGGGTCCCCAAGATCAGGTACTGCATGAGCCCCAAATACATGGATAGCCTGGCAGACAGAAGCCCACAGAATATGTACCTGAGAGGCTATGGAGGGACAGCCTGGGGCATCCATGCAGGGAGAGGTTCAGCCCAAGGAGCCACAGGCTGCGGCCCCCACTCGGCCTCCTGCCTCAGCTGCACTTACAGCCAGAACCCCAGGCAAGCGGTGGCGCCTAGGTGTCCTCATGGGCAAGATGGAGGATAACTGTGCATGGGATTTAAATAAGATTATGCATGTAGGGCACTCCTGCCAGAGGAGGGTCCTGAACCTTGACAGAGGTCCTTAAGCCTGCAACAGGAAACCATTGGGCAGCAACTGAGGCAAGGGCTCCTGGTGCCAGGCCGCCCTGCAGCCCTTCCACATACCACCCGGCATCCCCGGCCAGGTGCAAGGGTGATAGGCTGAGTTATGCGCACGAGTCCCCAGGACAGCCCAGCAAGGCCCTGGGAAAAGAGAGGCCAGGCCTTCGACAGGCATTGCGTCTCAGACGATGACCAAATGACCCTGGTATCCAGAGGTAGAGGGAACTTGGGCCACTGCATGGGATCAAGGAATGGCAGAGCCACCAGGCTTCCAGATGCTGGGATTCCATAATGAGGTAAGTTCTGGTACAGTGGGGAGTTCGCAACTCTGTACAACTTCTACAGCCAAAAAAGAACAGTAAATTTCCAAAATGACAAACTCCCACCTCTATGAAGCACTGTGGAATGGCTCCCTGAATGCCCCCAGCACCTGCAGATGGCAGGGCTGTCACAGCCAGGCCCCACCCTCAGGAACAGCCTGGCCATGTGGCCAGTTGTATCCCTATCCCCCCACCCCTGCCCCTCGACAGCTGCACTGACCCAACACCTACAGAGTCCCCTGGACCTCTCCACAGCAAAAACAAAGGCCAGTACAGCTGGAAACGAAACTTGATGAGTCCGCGCCCTCAGTCCCTCCCCAGCCCTCACATACGCAGGGCTCAGGAGTGCAGATAAGCAGGCATCCCCACAACAGGCCCAAGCCAGCCTGAAGTGCTGGGGTCAGACCCAGACGGCTCAGGGAATTGCACAGCAAGGCAATGCGCTCAGGAGCAGCTACTTGTGACCCTGATGAAGTGACTACCCTCCAGAAGCTAACCAGAGAGGACACCTACATCTCAGGAGATGCTTTTTGCAAGGGGAGAGGGAGCAAATATGGCAAGGCTTGAAATGGAAAAAAATGGGAAGGCCCCAACAGCCCCAAAACAGGGGGTCAGAAATTCACACAGTCCCTCTCCAGAGAGGGACGGCAGCCCCAGGACAGTGTGGCACCTACAGGGCTACTTCTCACACCAACTAACTTCCTTCTGTCCTCACTTTCCCTAACCTCAATAATAATGTCAATTCCTTCTGTATTAAGAGAAAAGGACTGATCTTTCTGACAGCCTTTAGGTAGGTCTGTGTATGAAAACAGGCAAGTGGCTGGGGACGAGGGCAAAGCAGACAAGGGCCAGCCAAGCCTCTACCAGAACATACTTCTGTGGAGGCTTGATTTCCACTCAAAAGGCAGTAGAAACAGTAACCACTCCCTCTTCTTCCTGAAAGCAGGGTATCAAAACTACTACATGAACTATGCCCTCCCTGTACAGGGATCAGGGACAGAGCTAAGGCCAAGGGACTTCTACAGAAACATCCTCTTGGCCTCCCCAACTTCAGTCCCTTCTCCTATCACTGCTCTGTTCAACAAAGCCCGTGTAGGCCCAGCTGTTTCTAGGGGCTCCATCTCCTCTGATGTCTCCACATAATTGTAAAAATAAGATATGTGAGCCAGGCATGGTGGCACGCGCTTGTAATCCCCATGTTTGGGAGGCTGAGGATCCCACAGGTTCAAAGCCAGCCTCAGCTACTTAGTGAGACTCTCAGCAACTTAGTGAGACCCTGTTTCCAAATAAAGTATAAAACAGATCTGGGAGTATAGCCTGGAGGTAGAGAGCCCCTGGGTTCCACTCCCAGTCTCTCTCTCACACACACACACACACACACACACACACACACACACACACACACAATACAATATGTGTATTTTCTATTAATCTTACATTGACTTGCTTCTCAGAACAAGCCAGAGACAAGGGAAAGAAAGTTCTGCCTCCTCTACTAGAACACAAAGCTGCAGCCTCAGATGATACGCCATGAATATCAACACACCAGAGCAGCCAGGTGTGGTGGCACACACCTCTAATTCAAACCTATAACTCACTCCAGAGCCTAAAGCAGGATCACAGGTTGGAGGCAAGCCTGGGCAATTTAGTGAGATCCTGCCTCAAAAGAAAAAAGGGTGGGGGCCAGGAGTGGTGGTACACGCCTGGAATCCCAGTACTTGGGAGGCTAAGATAGGAAGATCACAGGCTCACAGAGAGATTCAGCAACTTAGCGAGACCCTCTTTCAAAATAAAAAATAGGAGCCAGGCGTGGTGGGACACGCTCTTAAACCCAGCATTTAGGAGGCTGTGACAGGAGGATCGCAGTTCACGGACAGCCTCAGCTACTTAGTAAGGCCCTTTGCAACTCACTGAGACCCTCATTATAAAATAAAGAATAAAAAATAGGGCTGGGGCCAGGCGTGGTGCTGCACGCTTATAATCCCAGCATTTGGGAGGCTAAGACCAGAGGATCGCAGTTCGCAGACAGCCTCAGCCACTTAGTGAGGCCCTCTGCAACTTAGTGAGACTTATTGTTTCAAAATAAAGAATAAAAAATAGGGCAGAGGATGTAGCTCGGAGGTCAAATGCCCCTGGGTTCCATCCCCAAACCCGCAAAAAAAAAAGGGGGGGGGGGGCTGGAGGTGCAACTTGGAGGTAGAATGCTTCTGTGTTCCATCCCTAGTACTGCAAAAGAAAGAAAAGAAGAGAAAAGAAAGGTAAAGTCAAGTCACCAAAGGAGAACCTGGGGGAATTTCAAATGGTGTTACCACTTTGGAAAACAGTCTTGTGATTCTTCAAATGATAAACAGTTACCATATGACCCTAAAATCCCATTGCTAGACATATACCCAAAGAAAATGTCTCCACAAAAAGCCATATATGAATGTCCATGGCAGCATGATCTATAACAGGCAAAAAGTTAATTTAACCCAAATGCTAAGGGAAAGAGCAAACGCAAAGGGCCAATAACATAGGATTCCTGCTGGGTGTGGTGGCACATGTTTATGATCCCAATATTTAGGATGCTGAGACAGGAGGATCCCAGGTTCCCAGCCAGTCTCAGATACTTAGTGAAGCTCTTCACAACTCAGAGAAACTGTTTCAAAATAGTGTGTGTGTGTGTGTGTGTGTGTGTGTGTGTGTGTGTGTGCGTGTACAGCTAGGGGTGTACTTTGGAGGTAGAATACCTCTGGGTTCAATTTCTAGTACCAGAAAAATATAAAATGATTCTGTGTGTATAGACCATCTACATCAGGGAAGTTCAGGCCCATATGGTGAATGACTTCATGCACATGGTCTGTCTAGGCTACCAAAGCCCATAAACAGGAGGCTAATCAGTGGTCACTGCAAGTTAGGTGGAAATTGGAGCAACTACTTAATGGGTATAGGTTTCCTGGATGTTCTGGAACTAAACAGTGATAATGGTTACACAACTGTGAATATATATACATATACATCTATATGTATATACACATTCAACTCTGTGAAAAAATATATGTATGTGATACACACACACACACATTTGGTACTGGGGATTGAACCCAAGTGCATTCTACCTTTGAGCTATCCCCCAAGCCCTTTTCGTATTTAACTACTAGAGAGTGAACCCAGGGGCATTCTACCTCCAGGCTCCCCACACAGCCTTTTTTGTTTTTGTTCTTAAACAGGTCTTCCTAGGTTGCTGAGAGTCTTGCTTGCTACATTGCAGAGGCTGTCCTGAAACGGCAATACTCCTGTCTCCCAGGTACTGGGATTACAGACATTCACCACCATGTCCAGCTTTATTTTTTATTTTGAAACAGGGTCTAAGTCGTTGAGTCCCACTAAATTGCTTCCAGCCTGTGATTCTCCCATCTCGGTCTCCCAAGTACTGAGATTACATGTATGTGCTACCACCCCTGACTCTATGAATATATTTTAAACCACCAAATTGTGGGCTGCAAAAAAAGCAAATTTCCAATACGTGAATACCTCTGATAAGAAAGTAAGCTTTTAAATATACAGGCCCTGCAGATTACAACACCGTAAACATTCAAAATGCATGAGACAAAAACAAACGGCAAGAGCCAGAGCTGTTGAGTGGTGCTGCCAGGAGCTGCCAGAGGTCAGGTGGGTGGGAAGGGAGCAGTGGCCTTCTACCTCCTCGGCTATGTGAAACTTGTCTGCCAAGTGTGATAACATTTCCACTGTAACAATAAGCCCAAAGCTCAAGAAGCTGGGGACTTCCCAGCTCAGAGCCTCCCTGGCTTCCACCTCAGGCCCCTCTTCCTAGAGGGAAAAGCAGAGCCAGGAAGGGGCCAAGGAGAGAAGGGCTCCTGCAGGTAGTTAGAACCAAGAAGAAAGCCAACAGGTCAGAGAGGGGGCTGACCCTGATCGGGATGGCTGGAGGAGTTTCTCCACGGGATAGACTAGAGGTTGGCAAAACTCCTCCCACTTAAGAACAGATTTACCTGCAAATAATCATTTTATTTATTTTATTTTGTGGTACTATGGATTGAACCCTGAGTCAGTCTACCTCTAAGATACACCCCCAGCCCTATTTTATTTTTATTTTGAAATAGGGCCTAAATTGCTGAAGCAGGGAAGCAGGCTGGGATCCTTTCATCTCAGCTTACCAAGTACTAGGATTACAGGAATATGCTGCCATGCCCAGCAAATGATTTTCATTTTATTTTATTTTACTTGTACTGGGAATTAAACTCAGGGGCATTCTACCTCTTAGCTATACCCCAGCCATATTTTTATTCTTTAATTTGAAACAGGGTCTCACTGAGTTGCAGAGGGCCTCACTAAGTAAGTAGCTGAGGTTATACACAAACCTGAGGTCCTCCTATTTCAGCCTCCCAAGTACTGGAATTACAAGCATGTGTCATCAAGCCTAAGTAAATGATCACATTTTAAATGTTATATAACTACCTACACATAAATGACAGCCTTGATTTGTCTCTGGTCCACAGAGCCTAAAATACTTAACATCTGACCCATTAAAGAAGTTTACTAGCCAGGCGTGGTAATCCAGGTGTGCACACTGGTAATCCCTGAATTTGGGAGGCTGAAATGAAAGGATTGTGGTTCGCAGACAGCCTCAGCTACTTAATGAGGCTCTTTGCAACTCAGCGAGACCCTGTTTCAAAATAAATAAAAAATATGGCTGGGGGTGTAGTTCAGAGGTAGAATGCCCCTGGGTTCCATCCCAGTACCACACACACACACACACACACACACACACACACACACACACACACAAAGTTTACTGACTGAATATAAAACAATAGGGGTGCAAGACTAGGAAAGTCAGTTGGGAGGTGACCCTGAAGCTGGCAGGAGGCCCCAGCTTGGGCTCAAGGCTGTGTGGCTGCAGTCCTGAAATTCCTGCTAATTTTATCTGTGGATCCAAATTTTACATGTGCAGTCTGACGGGATGAGGCAGCAGGTGCTGGGCTCTCTTGCTCCCCAAGCCTCACCCCTGGTGGGGCCAGGGCTGAGCAGAGTCTGCACCCACCCCATACATGAAATGGCCACATAAAAAATACACATAGATCTAGACCTGGACAGAACAAAAGCCTTTCCCTTGCCTTTCTGTGGAACCCTGAATCTTCATTTTGCCCTGGGACCTCGCCAGCAGGCCTGGGATAGCAGCAGAGGCACGCTGGTGCTGGGGCCAGAGCACAGGAGTCTGAATATTAGCTGGATGGAGAGGGTTCACAAGGCTTACAGACACTGCTTGCATTCTGACTTCTCAGGGGTTAGACTGGCTACAGGCCATCCAATTTAAATAAGCTGGGAAAGGTAAAACCCTGGCCTGGGTGCAGCCCCCTTCTCCTCACAGCCCACTGAGCAGTGTGGCCAGCCAAGAAGCTGAACCCAGCCACCACCACTGCTGCACTCTGACCCTGAGTGGCTCAGCCTCTCTGGGCCTCAGCTGTGTCCTCTGTGGGACTGTAGGTCGCACAGGAACAGTGGGTGGCCTGTAGAGTTGTATGAGGACTGGAGTGAAAGCTTGTGAAGATCAATCAGCCACTTTTACAAAAAGAAGGGCATTCACGGCATGTATCCAGTGCTTTCCTTCCCAATCACTCACTCATTCAGAGAAGTGCTGAGTTCTCTTGTCCTTATCCCCAGGTTTCTGGGCCCGAAACCCCAGACCTCACAGTTTAGGGAGTAAGGTGCTACAGACCCCTATCTGCAGAGGTGTGAGTGAGTGCAGTGAGCAGGAATTGGGGTCCCCATGCAGCTCCTGCCTTGGGCAGATCCCTGGAGAAGGCCCCCAACCTGCTCTCAAGGAAACCCCAGGCAAGGCTGGGGTACAGCTCAGTGGCAGAGCATACACCGAGCATGTCTGAGGTCCCAGGTTGACCCCCAGCACCACATACACCCTCCCCCCAAAAAATACTCCTGGACACTGGAGAAACCAGTCTGATGCTGGGAAATCCAACGCCTTCTGATTAAAGCTTGGTCAGCTACTGCCCAGGGACCAGCTACATCTCCAGCCCCTCAGTCACTAGCTACCCAATCTTCCAGTTCATGCTGCTGACCTCCACCCTCCAGAGGGAGGAGGGAGGGAGCCTCAGCCCAACCCAGCTGGGCCCTAGAGCGATCCAATTAGCACATGGATCTGAGAGCTCTATTAAGCCCCAGACAAATTATTGTTATTATTGTTGTTATTAGGCCCCACCCAAACCCATGGATGCCTGCCCACCAATTATCCCCTCTTTCTTCTGCTGCCAATCTGGCCTTCTCCTCTCCCCCTGCCAGCTGGGGCAGGGTGCAGGGCTCAGAAGCAATCCTCCCCTGCTACCCTCAGCCCCAGACTCTCTCACACCCACTTGCTCCGCCCACCCTGTCTCCTTCATTCCTTTCCCTCTGCTAGCTGGCCAGAATGGTGACACCTGCCCTTGGTCCTTACTGCTCTGTCATCTCCTAACGGCCTGTCCTCTCCCAGTTTACAGGAACACCCTGACTTGTGTGGCTACTTCTCAACTCCTGCAACATGGCAAGGACACCCCTGTGTGCCTCTTCCAGCACCATGCTCTTCCCCTTCCTCCCTCCAGCCTGGCATCCCAGCACTAGCTCCCAGCGGCCTCTGAGCCCTCCCATTACAGCTCCCCACCCTCCCCACACACCACAACCAAGGAATCTTTATAAAAAATCATTTAGAGCCAGGTGTGATGGTGCATGCTTGTAATCCCAGTACTTGGGAGGCTGAGACAGAAGGATACAGATTATCAGCTACTTAGTGAGGCCCTCCACAACTTAGTGAGACCATGTTTCAAAATAAATAGAAAAATGGGACCAGGCATAGTGGTGCACCCTAGTAATCCCTGCACTTGGGAGGCAGAGACAGGAGGATCGCGCAGGTTTGAAGCCAGCCTCACTGGCTTAAGAGACCCTGTTTCCAAATAAAAATATAAAAAATAGGTGTCTGGGAGTATAGCCCAGAGGTAGAAGGGTTTCTAGGAACCCCAGTACCACCAAAAAAATAAAAAGTCACTCAGATAGCCAGGTATGGTGGCATACACTTGTAATCCCAGAATTTAAAAGGCTGAGACAGGAGGACCACAGGTTCAAGACCAGCCTCTTCAGCTTAGCGATACTCTCTGTACCTCAGTGAGACCAAAAAATTAAAAAGGGGAACCGGGCATGTTGGCACATGCTTGTAATCCCAGCATTGCTTCGTGGACAGCCTCAGTTACTTAGTGAGGCCCTTTGCAACTCAGTGAGACCCTATTTCAAAATAAAGAATAAAAAATAGGAGCCAGGCGTGGTGGCACACACTTATAATCCCAGCATTCAGGAGGCTAAGACAGGAGGATCCCAGTTCGCGGACAGCCTCAGCTACTTATTGAGGCCCTCCGCAACTTAGTGAGACCCTGTTTCAAAATAAAGAATAAAAAATAGGGCAGGGAGTGTAGCTCGGAGGTCAAATGCCCCTGGGTTTCATCCCCAAACCCGCAAAAATAAATAAATTAATTAAAATAAATTAAAAAATAGGGCTGGGGGTATGGTTGAGAGGTAGAATGTCCCTGGGTTCCATCCCCAGCACCACAAAAATAAATAAATAAATAAATAAATAAATAAATAAATAAGTGCCAAGACCACCTGCTTTCTCTCGGCATCTGCGTGAAGAAGCCCCAAGAGAGGGTGTTGTCTCTGGCCAAAGTACTCCCTCCGCTTTTAGATATTCTTTCATAACTATTATTCTTTTGGTAATGATTCTTTTAACTCTCCACACAAATTGCTCCAGTGGTGTAAGATCAGGACTGTGAGAGAAACTGAGTCCGTGGAAAACAAACTTTCTGGTAATTTGTCTAAGCCTCTAAACGTCCTCGGCTTTGTTCAAATGGTAATAAAATCTAGTTAGAATTTAGATGCAGTGGCAGCATTCCAGTCAGTAATTACAAACGCAGATTTCCCCTCTATCTCTGACCTTCATCCTAATCAGTAACTTACAACAAAAGCCCTAGAAGGGAGGCAACCCGGTGCCTCAATTTACCCCTCTCTTTGTGATCCTGCCTAGATACAGGAAGACAAACGTTGGGTGTGACATCAAAGCAACCTAGTTTATGAGCAGCTAACACTGCCCAATACAATGGAGCTGAAGGCTAGGAAGATTCTTGACCTTTACACCCAGTATGAGCCCTGCCCGAGGCAGGGAGGCGCCACGTGGCTAAGAAAAGGATATTGCAAAGGGTCTGGGACAGGAATATGGATTATTTATAAGATGAATAGGTTTCTAATAAGCCTATCGTTTAAGGAAAAGTGTTCGGCAGCTAAGGAAGTATATCTGACAACTAAATCTAAAAACTTCATGATATTTTTTGGTGTTTATCTGCCAAACTGCGTTGTGAGTTTGCTTAAGCTTTCAGATTTTAGAAGGCAAGGTGGGCGACACCTGGGAGAACTCCATCACATCCACCTGGATCGCCACATCTCCCCATGCCTGCCATATGGACTAAGCCCTAAAGATGGAAACTTCCAAAAAAGTTAAAGAAGATTCCATGAGAGGCCTCCAAGCCCTGGGCGTGCCCGTGTCTTCTGGAAGTTGCCCTTTGATCTGAGCTAATCTCTTGAATGCCGACTAGTTTTTTTTACCTTTGTTTACATGTTATTCACTATTGTTTTACAGTTATTGCACTCCCCTCTTTTCTCTTATTATTAACCTCACTGGTGAAGGGTATAAATTTTTCTGGGTTCTTGTAATAAAGTGTCAATAGCTCAAGAAGCTTTTGTCCATGTCAGATTCTTTCCAGAAGCGCCGTAAATAGGAACTTAAAGAAATTTATTTCCTAGAAGGGAAAGAATCGCTGCAGATAAGCGGCTGCACAACGGCACCCGAATCCTTGCCCATCTTTTCTGAGATAATTCGATCGTGAGTGGACTCATGGCCATTCCAACTGAGAAGTCTGCAGCAAAAAGGGCCTGAGGTATAGCTCAGAGGTACAATGCCCCTGGGTTAATCTCCAATACCAAATAAGTAAAGAAATAATAATCAAACTTGGTTTGTCAGATATGGTAGTAATTCCAGGACTTGAGAGGCTGAGATAAGAGATAGCAGGTTCCAGATTAGCCTCAACAACTTAGGAAGACCTCAGCAACTTAGACCTAGCTTCAAAATAAAAAGTAAAAAGGGATAGGGGCATGGCTCAAAGATAGAACACTCCAAGGTTCAACTCAAGTACCACAAAAAGTCACCTGATTCAAACAAACCAATTAAAAACTGGGCAAGGGATCTGAAGAAGCATTTCTCACAGAATATATCCAAATATCCTAGAGCTGCTACACATCAACAGCTACAGGGAGGTACAAACAAAACCACGAGGAAGAGACAGCACTTCACACCCACTGGGCTGGCTGCTGAGAACTTGGAGACTGGAAGCCTCAGGCACTGCTGGTGGGTACACTTGCTGTGTGATACCTTATGGTCTCAGATGTCACCACTCCTGAGTATGCACCCAAGAGAAGACAGATGTCCACACAGAAATATGAACACAAATCTAAGCAACATTCACAAGAGCCAAAAGGTGGAGACAACCCAAACACTGTGAACAAACAAACTGGGCTCTTAATGCAATGGAACAGCACTAGGCCACAGAGGAGTGGTGTGCTGGTACACACTACAGCGTGGACAAACCCAGGGAACTTCATACTTGCAGAGTAAACCAGACACAGAAGACGCACAGTGCCTAATCTATCTGTACAAAATATGCAAAAGAAGCAAACTGAGAAAGTAGATTCATGGCTCCCAGGGGCAGGGCAGACAGAGGGGGTGACTACTAGTGAGCAGCTTCTTTTGACAATAATGAAAATGTTATAAAGTTTCTTTTAATGATGGATGCACAAGTTGGTAAATGTATTAAAAGTCACTGCATTGCATACTTTAAATGGTTGAATTATACCATATGAGAATCCTATCTCATTAAAGCTGCTACTAACAACAAAATGCAACTGTTCACAGTTACTTCCCTACCCAAGCTGTCCCCACCACACAGGCCCCTGCACTTACTCCAAAATCCAAACTCCTCTCCAGGGCCCCAATCTGGCCCAGTCTCTTCTGCAAAATCCCTCTGTCCTCCCACTGCCCTGGCCAGGCCTACTCTCTAGAGAACCCTGCCCCTGGTCCTCCACCTAAGACTCCTTCTTCCTTCAAGGGTCCCCTCCTCCACAGCCAGAGCCCTGCCCACATCACACCATGGCTTGCTTCCTCCCCAACTTCGCATCACCATCCTTAAAGTTCCCTGAAGGTACTGCCAGCCCAAAATACACTGGCCAGGTGACCACTGGCCAAAATCCATTGGTCCGCTGTCCCCTCTCCTTTCCCGGATGCCCCACAGGGCAACCTCTCTGGTCTCCCTAGCACCTCCTTCCCCCACTTTCCTCATTCCTCATCCCAGGCCTAGAAACCCCATTCTCATCCCTCCTGAGCCTCCCACCTAGATCCCTCACTACATCTGCACGCACTCCACCCACACCAGGCCTTCTGCACCTCAGCCCTAGGCTTGAGCAAGACGGGGACAGCACACGTCTGTGACACCATCAGGCACTTATGTCTATCTTGGGAGTGAGCTCTTGAAAAATGCTGAGCTCCTCAGAGACTCTTGCATCTAGTCTGGAGCCAATTTTGGTAGATCATGTTCTCTGAGAACACTACATGTGTACTTCAGATCGGGTGTGTGTGTGTGTGTGTGTGTGTGTGTGTGTGTGTATGTGTGTGTGTGTGTGTGTGTCTGGGGTTGGAACTCGGGGCAACCTCCAAGCTACACCCTATTTGTTTTCTTTATTTTGAAACAGGATCTCAATGAGTTACAAAGGAATTCACTAAGTAGCTGAGGCTGTCCGCAAACCACGATCCTCCAGTCTCAGCCTCCTGAATGCTGGGATTACAAGCGTGCACCACCACGCCCAGCAGATGGGGATGAACTTAGAGGTAGCATGGAAAAAAGCAGGCGTTCTGGTCGTCCTCCTGTCTCCCCACCTTTCCTACATGATGGGAGATGACTGCACGCCGCTGCCTCCTACCCCAACCAGTGTACAGCCTGAGGAGCATGCACAGATCCCTGACAGAGCCATGTTCCTCGGGGTACAGGGGCATCACCCAGGCTGAGGGCTGGCAACCAAGGAAACAGGCACCACCTGGAAAGAGGGGTCTCAACCCTGCTGCCAAGCCCCCTTTATCCGAACCTTAACCTCCTGTGAAGCTGCAGCAACCTGGCCCCTGAGCAGCCCTGCTCGTCCCTAGCCAATTGCTGCCACAGGCCTGCACATCTTTAGGCCCCTTTTTGAACATTTTCTCAGACACTGGGGAGTCACTAAAAACATCTAAAACTAAGCAAAACACTTTCTCAAAGTATATAATGCACACCATGGGGTGGAATGTTGACAATGAGGAAGGTACAGGGAGGAGCAGGTGGGAACTCTGCACCTTCGATCAATTCTACCATGAGCCTAAAATTATTTTTAAAAGATAACACTGTCTTAGCCGGGCATGGTGGCACACACTTGTAATCCCAGTGCTGACAGGAGGATCACACAGGTTCTAAGCCAGCCTCATCTTCTTAGTGAGGCTCTCAGCAACTTAGTGAGACCCTGTTTCCAAATAAAGCATAAAATAGGTCTGGGAGTATAGCCCGGAGTTAGAAAAGCCCCTGGGTTCCACCCCCAGTGCCACACAAAAAAAAAAAAAGAAAAAGAAAAAGAAAAAAAAAGGTAACAGTGCCCCTCCCCCCCGAATTGGGTATGGGACACAGGGCCATTCTACCTCCGAGCCACACCCCCAGCCCTATTTTTTAGTCTTTATTTTGAAACAGGGTCTCACTGAGTTGCAAAGGGCCTAAGTAGCTGAGGCTGGCCACAAACTGTGATACTCCTGTGTCAGCCTCCCAAATGCTGAGATTACAAGTGTGCACCCTAGGCATGGTAGGAAAGGCCTATAACCTCAGTACTTAGAAGGCTGAGACAGAAGGATCAAAGGTTCAAGGCCAGCCTCAGTTACTTAGTGAGGCCATCTGCAACTTAATGAGGCTCTCAGCAACTTAATGAGACACTTTCCAAAATGAAAAAAATAAAAAATAAAAAAGCTGAGCGTGGTGGCACATGCTTGTAATTCCAGTACTTGGGAGGGGAGACTGAGACAGGAGGATGACAGGTTGAAGCCAGCCTCAGCAACTTAGTGAGGTTCTCAGCAACTTAGTGAGACCCCGTTTCCAAATAAAAAATAAAATAGGTCTGGGGGCATAGCCCAGAGGTAGAAGGCCCCTGGGCTCCATCCCCAGTACCACAAAAAGAGATAAAACTGAATTTAAAATGAGGCTGGAGGTATAGCTCAGAGGTAGAATGCCTCTAGATCCGATCCCCAGTACCACAAAACAAATAAACGAACAAAAAAACAAAACAAAAAGCCTGTGCGTTAGGGAGATAGATAAACCCACCTGGAACCCTCACCTGGTGGGGTGCTCCCCTGGCCCACTGCAGCAGTGCGGCCTTGGTTCCTGCCTGCCTGTGCTCTCCAGGTCTAAGGGGCACCAAGCCACTTACTAGGACCCCTCAGCTCCAGGGTCCTCTTTATCCAGCCATAACAGATAGCATTCATCAAGTACAGATTAAGCCCAGACCGTGGGTGCAGGGTGCTCTAAGCACATAAGCTCTGCTCCTGATCCCCTAAACCACCATGGAGACAGAGGCGAGTGGACAATTCCTCCAGTCAGGCTGCTGAGGTCAGCCCCACTGAGTGACCTGGGCAGGAGCCGCATCTGCACACTGGTCCTATCCTCTAGGGCTGGCATCAGGATCCAGTAAAGACACAGAGATGCCAACACACAGCAGCAGACACTGGAGGAAGGGTGGGGCAAACACCATCACTGCGGTCCCTGTGTCAAAGACAAGGAAGCCAAGCCGGCTGACAGTTGAGTGGCTAATGCAGTGTCAACACAGCCGCAAAGCAGAGCCTCAAGTCAAAGCCCGTCTCCAGGCTGACTCGCACGCTGTCCTTTGCTACCTCTTAGTGTCTGTCACTGGGTGTGAGAGCCATGTCCCCAGAGGGGCTCCTTCCTTACCTCCATAGCCCATGGAGGGCAGAGTGCATTCCCAACACTGCGCACAGCAGCCTCAGGTATCCAGGCTCGCTCAGCGGCCCGGCCCTAGCTTCCAGGCTGGGATTTCATCCACTGCATCCCCAGCATCAACCACTGTAAGGCCAGGCACTTAGCAGGGGGCTGGAAAGGGCTTCCATTCAGCACAGGGGAGAAACCACTGTTCTGGGAGCTCAAAGGGAGAGGGCCAGAGGCCAGAGCAGACACAAAAAGTAAAACCACCAGGAAGGTCCCTGTGGCCAGCCCCCTGCCCTGGGCTTACGCAGGTTCCTCTGTGGCAGTGAGGAACAACTCTTGCACTCCCAGGACAGAGCTGCTGGCACTAAGTAGTGCGACTGTCCCAGCTCCCCTACCCACCTGGCTAACACAATCTCCCACTCCAAGGTATGTCCCTAGAATGAGGGCTGGGTTTCAGAACCCCTTGAACCAGCTAGCAGCCCTACATGGAGCCTACAGGACAGTGCATCTCAGAATGGGGAGCCCAGACACCCCAACCCAATAATTAAGAGGCCTTCAGAACAGTCTGTCTCCTCCATACCCAACCTTAGCCAAAAGAATCATATCAGCAAAGAGGATAGCCTTGGTTTGTAAAAGGCCAGCTCTACAATTATACACAGGATCCTGTTCTGATGCTGCTGTGGGTCCTGTGGTTTCTCAACACAGATCTGATCCTTCATCCCATCCTGCTAAAACCAGGGTGAATACCTCTGTCCCAGGACTCTGAAACTTAGGACAATGAGTACAGGCACAGCACCAGGCAAGCATCGCAGGATTTGTCCTGTCTCCTGACCACAGGGGTCCAATGCCTCACATGGCCTCAGGAAAAGCCCAAGGCTAAAGGAACAAGATGTCTGTGTACAGGAGCTCCCATAGCTGTGTGTCCATCAGTGGCTATTGGAAGGAAGACTCCTGTGTAGTTGCTGGTGGCCTTGGTCTGCACTTCCTGCCACCCTCCCTGCAGCCCCAGGTCCTCTGGACTATTCCTCCAGTCGGCCCTCAAGACCTGAGGTTGCCCCTGCACACCCACTCTGACCAGAACACCCTCCCCCTGGACTTCTGGAGCTCCCAAGGCCACTCTACAAACCTCCCCAGCACTCAGCCCCATCTCCCTCACAGGTCTGAGCTGCTCCAGGAAGGGACTGTGAGGTTTCTGCTTGGTGCTTGGTGTCACCTGCCACTGGGTCTGGCTCAGGGGGCCTCAGTACCCTCCTTTCCCACACCGGCTTGACCCCAACAGCAATGTACTAGAACCACCCATGTCTGCAGTCTTGACAGACTGGGTTTACTCAAACGATTGTGACCACATCTCCACTTTGGGGAATAGAAGCAGCAGCAGCCTGGGAAGGAGAAATAACATCTCCAAGGTCATAGAACTGGAAGAGATAAAAAAGCCCTTTCCAGTACACCAACCTCTTGAGGTCTGCTCTACCTCTGGAAGGAGAGAATCAAGAGCTGTGCACCATGTCAGCCTATTCTCCAGGTGGAAACAGACAGGCAATGGAAATAAGGAGGGATGGAGCAGGGATTTTGCCTAAGGCGATGGAAGTAAGGAGGAATGGAACAGGGATTTGAGCCCCAGAGTACTTGGGGAGGACTCCCCACTGCCTGCTGCTCATTCTGGCATTTCACCATGGGCAGGGCATGGTGATGACCCCTTCCATCCCAGGTCAGTTCGGAAGGATAAGATATGAGACAACCCAGGGAGGACACTGATGCACAGTGATTTAAATGTTCTTTGAGCTTATGCAGGAAGACCAAAGGGGCCTGGAGAGAGAGAAGGCAAGGGAATGTCATCTGTACTTGGCCAGAGGCTTCAGTCTTCCAGGAGTGAAGGCAGGGCCAAGGTCACTGTACTTGCCCAAAACTGAGGTCAGACTCAACTGGATCCTACTCACTGTCCAACTCCACCCAGGCCTGGAATCAGGAAACCACAAAGAAAACCAATCAAGTCTCCCCCTTTCCAAAGCCTGACAATCTCCTTTAGACTGGGCTGTGTCAGGGTGTCTAGCTGGGAGCTGTCAAACTTTAGCCTGGTGCCGACCCTATATCAGATCTCGGCCTCTGCCTTCCACCCCACTCCTGGCTCATCTCTCTCTCCTTCGTGCCCGGCTCAGTTGGAGGCACAGAGAAATGCCTCTAACCACACTCCACATTCGCTTCTGTGTCTTTGGGTGGCTTCTCCCAGGGCCCGCAGCTCCAGGAACTGGGGTCACACCGCTGCGACCGCCGCCACCGCAAAAGGACAGAGGGGCAGAGGCAGCAGAGGGGCGGGGCTCGGCGTCGGCCCAGGCCCGAGCCCGCCCCGGGAAAGCTTCGTTCTTGGTCCAGCGGCACAGGCCACGCGGCGCTGACCTTGGCCCGGCCGCTTCCTCTCCCGGGAGAGCTTCCTGCTGTCCGCTGGCGCGTGGGGGAATGAATGGGCCTCCGCAGCCGGAATCCCCGTAATTACCCGCTGGATCAAAGACCAGCGCAACCCGCCCGGAGCACCAACGGGCCGGGCTGGCTTGCAAAGGGGAAGGAGAGGACGCAGGAGTCATGGGGGCCAAGACTGCCCCCGGGCCGCCGCTTCCGACCAGTCCAGCCGCCGCGAGGCCCCTTCCCCCAACCGGCCTCAACTTCCCCCCCCAAGAGTCGCCAGCACTTCCGCCCGCGAGGTGCTGCGAGGGGCACCACCAAGCCCCAAGCCCCCGGCCGGCCCGCACGGCCCCAGACGACGCGCACGCGCACTACCCAGGACCGCGCGCACGCGCAGCCCTCGGACGCGCGCCCGCTCACGCTCCCCCCACGGCGCGCACGCGCGCCCGCCCGCCGGGCCGCGCTCGCTCGCCCGCCCGCCCGCCCGCCTCCCACCCGCCCCTGGCGAAGCCTGGCCTCCCGACGCGCGCCCACCGCAGCCTCCGGCACACGCCTACGCGCCTGCGCCCGCCCTCACCTCCTCAGTCCCGGGGCCGCCGTGCCGCGCTCCCGATCCTCGCGCCTGCCTCGCGGATGGTGGCAGTGGCGGCAGCGGCGACTCAGACCCTGGGGTCAGGGGGACGGGCGCCCAGGCCGGAAGTGACCTTCCCGGCCGCTTCCGCCCGCGCCGCTCCCCCTCCCCTCCCCCTCCGCCGGGGCCGCCACCCCCTCCTCGCCGCTCTAGGCAGGCAGGCCCCCCCCGGGACCCCTGGCCGCCGCCCCCTCGCTCTATGGTGCGGGACCCGCCGGGGGGGCCACTTCCGGACGCGTCTAGGCCCCGGGTCCTCCGCGCCCGCTCTATGGCGCCTCGCGCCCGGGGGCGCGGCCCCGCCCCTCCAGGACAGCAGGCGCGGCGGGTCCGTTAGGCGCACACTTCCGGGTGCCGGTGGCCCCCGCCGGGCCCGGCGCCTGCGCGGTGGCCGGCCCGGGGACGCTCGCGCCGCCGGGTCCTCCCGGCGTCTCTATCGCTGTAACCCCTTCCGCTCCGAGAGGCGCCCGAGGCGCCCGCCCGAGACCCCGGCCCGGCGGCTCCTGGACAGCGCTGCGCGCCAGGCTGGCCTCGCCCCGCCGCCCCTCTCGGCCTCGGTTTCCTCCGGCTGACATCCTCAAGCCCTGACACGCTCTGGACCATCACCAGGTGCTAACGTAACTGGGCCTCGTAATGAATCCTGTTCCCACTTAGAGAGGACGAGCGGTAAGGTCACGTATCCAAAGTGACAACGCCGGGCCTGGCAGAGCCTGGGCTCGAACTCTCGGAGCCTGGATCGCTGTGACTCTTCGCACTGCCTCCTGCAACGAATGCTGATCATAGCAGCTGAGAATTCACTCACTTACCCGAGTCTGGCAGAAGCGCAATAAAGCGCTGGCTGTGTGTCGGCTGCTACAATTCGTAGTATTATATTTTTTTTAGAAAAAAAAAAAGTTTGATTTTGAGGTTAGGTCTCGCTTTGTTATCCAGGCTGACTTCGAACCGCTGGACTCGGGTCCTCCCACCTCACCCTTCTGAGTTCTGGGACTTAAGGCACAGGGCTTTACAGCACATATTTTGAAAGAGTAGTTCAAAGCCTTGTGTGGTGGCTTGTAATCCCTGTTCTTGGGAGTCTGAGACAGGAGGATCACAGGTTGGCAGCCAGCCTCAACAATTTAGCCAGGCACTCCACAATTTGGTGAGACCCTGTTTCAAAATAAAAGAATAATATAGGGCTGGGAGGTGTGGCTCAGAGGTAGAATACCCCCGGGGCTCCATTCCCAGTACTTGAAAAGAATAAGTCAGTAAAAAGAGTGGTCCAGTCGAGTGCAGTTACCAAAGAATCAGTAAAAGAGTAGTCCAGTCGAGGACACCTGTTATTCTAGTACTTGGGAGAAAGATCGCAGATTCAAGACCAGCCTCAGCAACTTAGACCCTATTTCAAAACAAAAAGTAAAATAGAGCTGGGAAAACAGCTTAGAGGTAGAATGCCTCTGGATTCAATCCTGATACAAAAAAAAGTAGTCCATACCAGTGTCTTTGCAGACTGGACTCTCTGGTGCCTCTGTACACTAGTCTTTCTCACCTAATCTGACCTAACCTGCGGGATATTTATCTTTTACTACTTATAATTATTTTAGTATTGTTAACACTAGGACAGCCATCAAATTTGGGAGCCAAAAATACAGGTGCTACAATTTTCTTTTATGTGGTACTGGGGATGGGACCCAGGGGCCTTCTACATCCGGGATACGCCCTCAGACCTATTTTATATTTTGTTTGGAAACAGTCTCACTAAATTGCTGAGAGCCTCACTAGGCTGCTGAAGCTGGCTTTGAACCTGTGATCCTCCTGTCTCAGCCTACCAAGTACTGGGATTACAAGTGTGTGTCACCATGTCCAGCCTACAATTCTCTTTTGAAATAGCCCCTTTTTCTGTCTCACTTTGACATCTGTGGAATTGGGTATTTAGAATTAGATAATGTGGGAGATGATGCCTATTGAAAGATGCTTAACTCAGTAGCAAGCTCCTCTAAACCTGAATGACAACGGCAGCAATCCTTACCTAATAGCCGTATTGTTTCTATGATGTGGCTACCTTATACCCTCAAGTCTCAGTCAACATGTACCCTAAAATGTGCATTTGCTGACTTAATAACTGCTTTTCAGGAGCAAAACAGTACAGTATTTTGTGTGTGTGTGTGTGATATTGGGGATAGAACCCAGGGGCATTCTACCTCCGAACTACATTCCCACTCCCAACCCGATTTTTTATTTTGAAACAGGGTCTCACTGAGTTTCAAGGGACCTCACTAAGTAACTGAGGTTACCTGCCAACCATGATCCTCTGCAAGTACTGGGATTACAAGCATGCAGCTTAAAACAATAAAGTATTAAGTGTTATGTCAATAGTAAGATGCATCTTTGTTCCATATTCAGAAATATTGCAAAGGTAAAGTTTTGAGTGTATCTTAGAAGGACTATGCTGGATGAGGTGGAGCCTGCCTGTAATCCCAATACTTGGGAGGCTGAGGCAGGAGAATCGCAGGTTTGAGGCCAGCCTGGGGAACTTAATGAGATCCTGTTTCAAACTTAAAAAGAAAAATAAAATAAAACTAGGGGTGTAGCTCAGAGGTTAGAATCCCCCCCCACCTCTGTACCGCATACGCACAAGAAAAAGTTAAGAAGGTAATTTTTATGTTATGTATATTTTGCCATGAATTGAAATGCTGAGATTGAGAGGCTCTGGAGCTGATGGCAGCCTGGAGCTACAGGAAGTCAGTCTGCAAAAGAGGATGAGGCTGAGCAAGGAGGTGAGAGATGACGAGAGAGAATGGCTGGCCAAGTTCAGCTGCCCAGGCCATAAGGCCCAGGTGCCCGCGATGCCCTCAGCCTTCCTGAGGTTTGTGGTGGTTCTGCTCTTGTTTCCTTGAGTGTGTCTCTCCAGACTCGTAGGAGATCCCCATGTTGGCCTTCAGCTAATTCCACTTGGGTCTCTGACACTTATACCTGAAAGAGCCCTTAGTCTCCCACGACACTTTGTGCACATTAAGCCTGGTTCGTTGTTGAGTGAGTGAAGTTGGAGGTGAATTAGCCAGCCACCTCTGAGGAGCTAAGCTGGCCCACAGTGCTGCTGTGCACACAGGATCCCCCAGTGCAGGGGCCCAAAGAGCAGCACGAAGTGACAGGAACAGCTGCTGTGAGCAGTTCAGAGATGGAGGGTTTGCAGCTGTTGAAGTACACTTGCTGAAAAGTTCCTACACAGAGAAATCCCCACCCACAGACCCTTTCTAAATTATTATCATGTTTATAATTAGCAACCATTTCTAAAGTTTTCATGATGGGCAGCAGATTTACATACTTAAACTCTTCTCCTCTACTCCCATGAGGATTCATGGGCTCTTCCTCAAAGTGTGGGCCTCAGGCCGGCAGCACCAGTGTCACCCACGAACCTGTGAGTGACGCAGAATCCCAGGCTCCTATCTAAACCTGCTGAGTCCAAATCTGCATTTTTACCCAGTACCCAAACGATTCTTGCCCATGTGAAAGTTTGAGGTGTGTTGCTGCTAGATAAACTACAGGACACCAAGTTAATTTGATTTCCATGCAAACTACTATTATCCAGTTAAAAAGTCCCAAACTTGTCCAAAAAGAACTGTCATTTGTTTGACATACAAATGTAATTGGACAGCTTGCATTTAATTTAATTTATTTATTTATACTAGGGATTGAACTCAGCCCAGGGGCATTCTATAGCTGAGCTACTTCCCCAGACCTACATTTTATTTATTTATTTATTTATTTTGAAACAGGGTCTTGCTAACTTGCTGAGAGCCTCACTCACTAAGTTGCTGAGGCTAGTCGCAAACCTACTATCGGTCCTCCTGTTTCAGCCTCCCAAGCACTGGGATTATAAGAGTGAATCACCACACCCAACTCTTATTTGTTGGTTTGTATATGGATTCTATGGATTGAACCCAGGTATATTCTACCTCTGAGCTATAACCCCCAGCCCTTTCTATTATTTATTTTGAAACAGGGTCTTGCCAAGTTGCCAAGGCTGGCCACAAACCTATGATCCTCCTATCTCAGCCTCCCAAGCACTGGGTGATAGGTCCAGGAAGGAAGGAGAAGGGAGATGGCTCTATAGCAGTACAGGATTTATTGGGATAAAACCTGCAGAGGGGTGTCTCCAGGAAAGGTTGGTGCCCATGTCTGCTTACAGACTAGATGTTTATACAGGTTGTTTAAAGGGAGATTCCATGGGTCAGGAGGGAACAGTGGTTAGCCACTGATGGGGGAGAGTTGTTAAGGGGAGTTAGTTGGGTGGTTAAGCAGGACAATGGGAATGTTCTGTAAGCAAAGGGATGCAGTCAGCATGGGGCTTGTCCACATCTTAGGCAATCAATGGAGACATTTTGGTAAGGAGGGGGAAAGGTGTCCCCTTTTGTGACCCTTAAAAAGATTTTGTATTAGTATCTTCTTATCAGCGTTACCAAGGCAACGGACTGACTAGTTAGTAACTTATTTCTTAGGCAGGTGGTGCCTCTTTGTCTCCAGACAGTGCTTACTAAGTGCAGGGGTCAATAATCTACCTGGCTTCTGCCTCTATTGCATTAGGCTTATTGGTTGCTCATCAACTATGGATGCTTTGAAGTCTACCTTTCCTATACCCAGGAGTTTACCTTTCCTCTACCCAGGCCAGGTCACAAAGGAGAGGAGGTAAACAGAGGCACTAATTACCTCTATATATTTTCAGGGCTAAAGGCTTTCATTGTCTCTAAGGCTTTTACTATAGGTTAATCATTAGAATGAAAAGCAAAGAGAGAGAGAGGAACTCTGCATTCTAACAGCTGCTGCCCTCCCTGCCTGAGTGCCTGCTTTTTACAGGAGACTGCTTTTTACATTTTGGAAATTAACATCAAAGCAATCTTCCAATACCAGCACACTTGGGAGGCTGAGACAGGAGGATTGCAGGTTTTAGGCCAACCTCAGCAACTTAGCAAGGCCCTCAGAAACTTAGTGAGGTCCCATTTCAAAATAAAAAATAAAAAAGGGTTAAGGGTATAGCTTAGAGATAGAATGCCCTGGGTTCAGTCTCTGGTACCACACACACATGTATGCATACACATGAATATTATGACCCTTTTAGGTTCGGATCATTTCTAGTGAAATCTGATCATCACAAAACATAACAAAAGTTTGTGAGGTGTAAATACACAAACTACAAACAAACTGTCGAATGTTCCTCTTCGGGCTGTGGATTGTTCTCAGAACTATAGTGTTCCCTGTAAGTTTGAAGTGGTTTTGAGGAGCACTTCGGTCCCTGTTCTTGCAGCTGCTAGAGCTTACTTTGGCGGGTGGGTTTTCCTGACATTATCACATAACATAAAATGTTTGGGGTCACAGATTCCACAACTGATCTCTGCCCCCCCCACCTGCAGCTTAGAGAAAGAGAGAAATAGGTCTTTCTGAGGGTCAGGTTGCCTGGTCAGCTTCTCCTCTTGTAGGGCCCTGGTGAGAAGAGCGCCTTTGAGCCTCTCCAGCAACTGTGAACAAGGGAGGAAGCACAGGAAGCCTCCACACCCCAGCGGCACTGACACGGGGAAAAGCTGCTGACACAGGAGCCTGAGGTTCACAGTTACCCGACAGTTATTTTAAGATTTGAATGGGATTCTCTTGAGAAAGGAAACTAAGAAATAATTCTTTTTTATTTTCTGGTAGTACTGGGGATTGAACTCTAGAGCCTTCTACATTTGAGCTACACTTTCTCCCACCCCTTTTAATTTTTTATTTTTGGAAAAGGGTCTCTGTTAAAATTACTGCACACTGGCCTCAAAACTCTGATTCTCTTATCTCAGCTTCCCCAGTCCTGAGATTACAGGCATGCACCACCATGCCCGGCAACCTCCTCCTTCTTTACCACTGCTTCCTTTCCGGGGACAGCCTGAGCCCCCACATGACTCTACCTGCCTCAGGGACAATAATTATGGAGAAACCTAGCTGTCTGAGTTGCTCCTGTGTCTTGACCCTGTGCCTTGGACACAGTTGCATTTGACAGAATTGGTCCCCACCTCCCCAGCCCTTCTCCAGGTTATCTAACAGGAGCCTGACCACTCTCAAAGGCCTCTTCCCCCTCTAGCACCACGTTCCTCTTCCTCCTCCTATGCCCACTGCCCCAGGAGCACATTTGACCCTCTGTGACTACCGATACTTTTAGCAGTCTTTGGCTTCCCACACTTCCCCGACAGCACTGAGTGCACAAAACTGAACTCAGGAACTCTAGCAATCAGGAGGTCTGAGGAGTGCAGCTTCCCCAGAGAAAAGGGAGTGGGGTTCACTCCAGCCTAACATGGTCAGGTACTGGGAAGAACATTCCAATGGCTTCTCCCCTGCCTCAGGAGTGTGGGTGAGGCCTGCCTGCCGCCCTGCATGCCCTGTCTATGGTCCAGGAGGAGGGCATTCCCTGACAGGGGAAAGCCTGCCACCAGGGCAGGGCTGGGCCTCAGTTTCCTGGTCTGTAAGATGAGGCTTGTGATGCCTACTGCTGGCCATGAGAGCTGAGTCTAGTCCTTCCTCTGCCTCTCCCGCTGGGCTGCTTGGGGAAAGCACACCTGTCTGGCAGGCCTCTCTCATCCCGACTGCACTGAGGCTGAGGAGTTTTTTTTTTTTTTCAGGTCTGGGGATGGAACCCAGAGGCATTTGACCTCCGAGCTACATCCCCTGCCTTATTTTTTATTCTTTATTTTTGAAACAGGGTCTCACCAAGTTGCAGAGAGCCTCACTAAGTAGCTGAGGCTGTCCGCGAACCGTGATCCCCCAGTCTCAGCTTCCCAAATGCTGGGATTACAAACGTGCACCGCCATGCCTGGCTGAGGCTGAGGTTTTGATGCGCTGTCTCACAGTGAGTTCAAGAGTGTGATGAGATAATGGGCGGTGTGATCCCCTCATTAAGCAATTCATTTATTAATTAACCATTCTCAATAATTTCCTGGGGCCTAGGGCCCAAGGAGCTTTCACTCAAATCCAGCCTCCAGAGTCCCCCTCAGGAGCTCACAGAGTCCTGCATGGGATGAATGACTGGTGTGGATGCTGCACCAGTCATTCATCCTACTCTGCGCTCTCATCTGTCATTCATTTGTCCCCTAAACATAACCTGAGCTTCCTGGCCCTGGGGGCTAGAGACCCAGAGATGAACCAAACTCGGTCTCTGCCCCGAAGCATATCACTGCTTCAAAGCACCATGCAAACAGAAAACACTAATTATTATTTTGAGTAATAATTATAGTGGTGCTACAAAGGAGCCGGGACTTGTTAGGAGGATATGAGTTGAATTTACTGCCAAAGGAATCCTTACCCTGGGGCCAGGGAAGTCTGGTGAGAACCACTTTCCTCCAGCCCTTACTGCTCTCAGGCAGGCCCCAGGCAGCGACCTGGGCTGGCCTCTGTTGTGGACTCCCTGGCTTCCCACGGGGTGCAGGAAGCAGCCACAAAAATCACAGAGCAAGAGATTGGGGGGCGGGGTCTCTGCGGAAGCTCAGCTGAGAACCTCATTCAGACTTGTGGTCTTGGATGTTTCCTGAAAGGGGTGACATCTGAACTGATGTCAGAAGGATGTAGGATATTACAGGTGGGGGGAGGAAAGATTTCCAGGGAGCCCATATTGATGGTGTGCTTATGGTACAACAGGCCTGTCCTGGTCTGGGGATGGAATCCAGGGGCATTTGACCTCTGAGCTACACCCCTGCCCTATTTTTTATTCTTTATTTTTTTTGGGGGGGGGTACTGGGATTCCTGGAAACCCTTCTATCTCTGGGCTACACTCCCAGACCTATTATATTTTTATTTGGAAACAGGGTCTCTTAAGCCAGCTGAGGCTGGCTTCGAATCTGCGTGATCCTCCTGTCTCCGCCTCCCAAGCAAAGGGATTACAAAACGTGCGCCACCACGCCCAGCCTTATTCTTTATTTTGAAACGGGTCTCACTGAGTTGCAAAGGGCCTCACTGAGTAGCTGAGGCTGTCCATGAACCGCGATCCTCCTATCTCAGCCTCCCGAATACTGGGATTACAAGCGTGAGCCACCACACCCGGCTACATTCAGAATTTCAAGATGGCCAGGCTGAACATCAAGCACAAGGCACTCTGTGACCTCACAGGGTGCAATCCCATGATGCTGGAGCCTTGTCACTTTTGGTTTCAAGAGTGAACATCTCCAATGGCCGGAGGGGACATTTTTTTCTTTCAAGAGAGGTCTGGAGGTAGGGGAGCTGCAGCCACGATGGCTGGTTAACTTGGCCGTTTGCTGTTAGGTTGGAGGGTGCACGGGACCCACTGGGTTTCACAACCACAATTCCATGGGTCTCACAAGCAAGGCCGCACCACGATAACACAGGGCAGTCTGACCCAGTCTGAGGAGCAGTTACCAAGAACAAGAAAACAGTCACGAGGGGGAATATTCCAACCTTGACCATGAAGGTCAGCCCCCACCACCATGAGCAACCCTGAGTCTGGCTCTTCTGGAAACCAGGCACTACCCCCTCCCTCTCTCCCCTGATATAAAAAATGTTCACTTCCCCTTAGTGCTACTGCTCTCCTGCTTGAGACAGCCTGGCAGCTTAACCTTGCCTGCAATAATTTTTTCCTAATTGGACCGGCCTCCCAGGTCTCTAGTCTCTTAAGCCATGCAGGTCACCTTACGCTCGTCACACTCGCCCACCTCCCATCTGAGGTGGGAGTTCAACAGACCCCAGGGAGCTGCTACAGTTTAAAGTGTCACCTGCAGACAGGACACAGCAGCAGGGCGACTCTTTCTTCCTGCTTCCGTTCCTAGAAGTGCCCCCAGGAAATGTGCCTCCATCCATAACTAGCAAAGAGAGTGAAAATGTCATGATGGAGACCAGTGATGATCCACCCCTCATTAATCTTTATTTTTGTGTGTATGTGTGGTACTGGGGATGGAACCCAGGGGCGTTCTACCTCTGAGCTGCACCCCCAGCCCTATTTTTAATTTTTTTTATTTTGAAACAGGGTCTCACTGAGTTGCAAAGGGCCTCACTAAGTAGTAGCTGAGGCTGTCTGTGGACCGCGATCCTCCTGTCTCAGCCTCCCAAATGCTGGAATTACAAGTGTGGGCCACCACGCCCGGCCCTCTCATTAATCTTCTTATTAATCTCCATCCCAACTGGATGCCAGATGATCTCAGATGAAGCCACCGACTGAACTGCCCACGTTCTCACAGTTGGGGTGTTGGGTAGAATTTTGAGCCCTGTCCACATTTCCCATCTGTGTATGCCCTAAACTCCAGCTAGGCACAGATTCTGTGTGTCATCTTTGCCCTTTTAAGGTTGTAACGGCACTATGAGTTCTTTTCCTCAATTCAACTAGAATTTGTTGGATAGAGAAATTAAAAATAATAGCTTGCTGCAGCTTCAACAAGTCTTTATTACAAAATCAATAGGAAATAGAAAGGGAAGAGAAAGCAGAAAGGCAGCATTCTTGGCAGCTGAGCTGAAAAGGCCGAAAATGGAACTCTACCCCCCTTTCTGTCCCCAACCTTTAAACAAAGATTTTGTCTTGGTATGTTCTTATCAGCATTACCAAGACAACAAGCTAATAACTTATTTCTTAGCCAGGTGGTGCCTCCTTGTCTCCTGACAGTGCACTTACTAAGTGCAGGGGTCAATATTCTACCTGGCGTTTACCTCTGTTGTATCAGAGGCGCCGATTGCCTCTAAGTATTCTAAGGCCAAAGGTTTCAATTGTCTCTAAGGCTTTTAAGACTAAAGGCCTTAATTTCCTTTATATTCTTACTATAGGTTAGTCATTAGGACAAAGGGCAGAGAGAGAAGCTCTGCAGTGTACAAGCTGCCGCCCCTTCCTGCCTGAGTGCCTGCACAACACCCAGTCTCTGATTGCTTTTTACATTTTGGAAATTAATACCTAAGCAATTTCCCAATACCAGCACATGCCCAATACATATAAATCAAACGCAGATATAGACAATCTTCTGTGGTAAAATTAGCCCTTTAAGCTGGGCGTGGTGGCACATGCTTGTAATCCCCGCGCTTGGGAGGCTGAGACAGAAGTATTGCACAGGTTCACAGGTTTGAAGCCAGCCTCAGCTACATAGTGAGGATCTCAGCAACTTAGTGAGACCCTGTTTCCAAATAAAGCATAAAATAGGTCTGGGGGTATATAGCCCAGAGGTAGAAAGCCTCTGGGTTCCACCCCCAGTACCACACACACACAAAAAAAAATTAGCCTTTTTGTGTGTGTGTGTGTGTGTGTGTGTGTGTGTGTGTGTGTGTGTGAGTCTGTGGATGGAACCCAGGTGCATTTGACCTCCGAGCTACACCCCCTGCCCTGTTTAATTATTTTGAAACAAGGTCTCACTAAATTACAGAGGGCCTCACTAAGTAGCTGAGGACATCCGCGAACTGCGATCGAACTGCGATCCTCCTGTCTCAGCCTCCCGAATGCTGGGATTACAAGCATGCACCACCATGCCCGGCAGCCACTTGTTTTTTAAAGCTGGGCATGGTGATACACACCTATAATCCCTGTACTTGGGAGGCTGAGACAGGAGGATTGCAGGTTCAAGGCCAGCCTCAGTAATTTAGTGAGGCCCTCCGCAACTTAGTGAGTCCCTGTTTCAAAATAAGAAATTAATAGCCCTGTGTGATTAGCTCAGAGGTAGAATGACTCTAGGTTCTATCTTTGGTACCAAAAGAAAAAAAAAAATAATAAAAGCTTTTTTATTATGCATATGTGGAGAAGGGGGGGATGTCCAACTTTGCACATGGCTTAGGCTTCCTTTTATTAGTTACTCAACTGTGGGTAGAACAAAAATTAGCTCTAATGTTGATTGAACCTTTACTCTCCCCAAGCTATTCTAGGGTGCAGGCAGACGGCTCCAGCACAGACCAGCATGCACCAGAACCCCCCACCCCCCACCAGGTAGTGCCTTAAAACAAATCGCTGGGCCCTGACCAGTTTCTAATTCAGTGGGTGGAAGGTAGCGCAGACGAAATTTGCATGTCTAGCAAGCTCCAGGCAATGCTGCTGTACAGCTGGTCTGGAGACTGAAGGGGTGTGTGTGTGTGTGTGTGTGTGTGTGTGTGTGTGTGTGTGTTTTAGTACTGGGCATGGAACCCAGGGGCATTATACCTCCGAGCTACATCCCAGCCCTATTTTTTATTCTTTATTTTGAAACAGGGTCTCACTGAGTTGCAAAGAGCCTCACTAAGGAGGTGAGGCTGGCTGCAAACCCATGTGATCCGCCTATCTCAGCCTCCCAAATGCTGGGAATTACAAACGTGTGCCACCATGCCCAGCTTAGAGAATGAATTTTGAGAGCTCCTGTTTTACAGAAACATAAAGCTGTCCGCTGTGCAAGGGCACATGAGGAAGAGAAAAAGTGGCGTTGGGCTGAAGGCCTATGTGAACCTTGTACCTAAGCTCTGAACTCCTGGCTGAGTGGGATGCAGTGGCGGAGATAGCTCTCCCAATCCACTTGCCAAGGCCTATGCCCTGTGCCCCAGCTCAGGTCTGCAGTATCTGAGGAGTACCTGTCCTACCCCCCTTTTGTACTGGGGATTGAACCCAGGGAGCATTCTACCTCTGAGCTATAAACACACATAGCCCTTTTTACTTTTTATTTTGAAACAGGGTTTTGCTAAATTGCTGAGGCCGGCACCTGTTTCTTATATGCACAAAGGTGCTATATGAGTTAGAGGAACTCTGGATCTGCAGGGCTCAGGTCAGGTGGGGACTGTGTGGACTGGGGTCAAAGGTGGGCACTAGAGGGGTCAGTTCCTTGGCGGTCCTTTTTTTTTTGGGGGGGGGGAGCAACTGAGGACTGAACCTAGCAGCAATTCCACCTCCAAGCTACACCCCCAAGTCCTTTAATTTTTTTTTTTTAACTTTAAAAAGGATCTAAGTTGCCGAGACTGGCCTCGACCCTGTGATTCTCCTGTGTCACCTTCCCAAGTACTGGTATTACAGTACAGGTGTGTGCCGCCACACCCAGCACAAATCCTATTTTGAAGGCAGAGCCAACAGGACCTGCTGCAAGAATAGGTGTGTGTGTGTAGGGTGGGGGTGGACATGATGGGAAAGGAGAATCCAGGGCCCCGCCCTTTCATTTTTGGCCTGAGCACTTGGGTGAATGATGGGCTCCTTTTCTAAAATGGTAGAATGGGAAGAAACAAATTTCTTTGTGGGATGGGAGAGTAGAGAAAAATCCTCTACTTCTCATTTTAGGTTTGAGATGCCTTTTGAGAATCCCAGGCTGGGAGCCAGGTGTAGTGGCGAATGCCTGTGAGCCCAGTACTTGGGAGGCTGAGACCGAAAGATCCCAGATTTGAGGGCAGCCTCAGCAATAAGGTGAGACCCTCAGCAACCTAATGAGACTGTTTCAAAATAAAAAAAAAGGGCTGGGATGTAGCTCGGAGGTAAAATGCCTGGGTTCAATCCCCGGTAGAATTTGCCATGAGTCAGGCGTGGTGGTGCACGCTTGTAATCCCCGCATCCAGGAGGCTGAGACCCGAGCGGTTCAGACAGCCTCAGCTACTTAGTGAGGCCCTCTGCAACTCAGTGAGACCTGGTTTCAAAATAAATAAAAAATAGGGCAGGGGCTGTAGCTCGGAGGTCAAATGGCCCTGGGTCTCACCCCCAGACTCGCAAAAAAAAAAAAAAAAAAAGAATTTGCTATGAATGAACTTCTATTTAATTGAATGTGTACCAGTATTGGGAAGAGGCATCAAAATGTATTAATGTGCCGGTATTGGAAAATTGCTTTGATAATTTCCAAAATGTAAAATATAGTCAGAGCCTAGGTGCTGTGCAGGCACTCAAGCTGGGAGGAGGCGGCAGCTATTACAATGCAGAGTTCCTGTCTTTACCCTTCATTCTAATGATTAACCTATAGTAAAAGTCTTAGAGTCAACAGAAGCCTTTAGCCCTAAAACTACAATAGAGGCAACCGATGCCTCTGTTTACCTCCTCTCCTCTGTGATCTTGCCTGGGAATAGGAAATATAAACATGCAGCTTCAAAGCACCCTAGTTGATGAGCAACTAATACTGCCCCAGTACATTAGAGCCAAAGGCCAGGTAGATTCTTGACCCTTGCACTTAGTAAGTGCACTGTCCCGGAGACAAAGAGGCACCTGGCTACGGAATAAGTAACTAGCCCATTGCCTTGGTAACGCTGACACCAATACAAAATCTACCTAAAGGTTAGGGTCCCCAAAAGGGGCCAGAGTTCCATTTTCGGGCTCTCCAGCATGCAGGTCAGCATGCTGCTTTTTCCTTCTCTATTTCCTACTGATTTTGTAATAAAGATTTGTTAAAGCTGCACTGAGCTGCCTGTTAGTTTTTTCTATTCGACAAATTTTAGTTGAATAAGAAAAAGAACCCCCACCATTTAAACCGTAACAGAATGCATATACCAGGGTAATCCTAGTACTTAGGAGGCTGAGACCGAAGGAGCACAGATTCAAAGCCGTCTTAAAGACTTAGCAAATTCTCAACTTAGTGAGACCCTATTTCAAATTAAAAAAATAAAATAGGGCTGGGGGTGTAACTCAGAGGTAGAATGCTCCTGGTTCAACCCCTTAGTGTGCCAGTATTGGAAAATTGCTTTAGTACTAATTTCCCAAATGTAAAAGCAGTCAGAGCCTGGGTGCCATGCAGGCACTCAGGCAGGGAGAGGCAGCCGCAATACAATGCAGAGTTCCTCTCTCCCTCTGCCCTTTGTTCTAATGTTTAACCTATAGTAAGGATGGAAAGAAAATTAAGGCCTTTAGCCTTAAAAGCCTTAGAGATAATTGGAGCCTTTAGCCCTAAAAATAAGTAAAGGCAATCAGTGCCTCCTGTTTACCTCCTATCCTTTGTGACCTGGTCTAGGTATAGGAAAGGTAAACTTCATCTGCTGCTTCAAAGCACCCATAATTGATAAGCAACCAATACTGCTCAATACAATAGAGGTGAAAGCCAGGTGGATTATTGACCCCTGCACTTAGTAAGTGCATTCTCCTTAGACAAAGAGGCACCACCTGGCTAAGAAATAAGTTACTAGCCCATTGCCTCGGTAACACTGATAAGATACCAATACAAAATCTAGTTAAAGGCTAGGGATGGAGCAGGGGTCAGTTACATTTTCATGCTTTCAGGTGTGCATTGCCAGCATGCTGCTTTTTCTTTCTCTTCTCTATTTCCTACTGATTTTGTAATAAAGACTTGTTACTTGTTAAAGCTGCACCAAGCTGCCTATTAGTTTTAACTTCCAGTTCAACAAACTTTAAATAAAGAGCCCATAGCACCATTTACAACCATAACTCTAGCACCACACACACACGTACACAAATGCACATATCCCAGCTACTGTCATCCATTTCATTGTATGGAGTCTCACATCTGTCCCAGAGGTGTAGGCAGAGAGATCAGATTCTCCTAACTGTGCTGTGCTGAGGAAGCAACACGCTGTGGAGCCTTTCATAAACGGAACCAACTGAACAACTCCTCTTTTTTTTTATGGTGCTGGGGATTGAACCCAGGGGCATTCTACCTCCGAGTACACCCCCAGCTTGATTTTTTATTCTTTAAGGGCCTAAGTATCTGAGGCTGGCTGAGAACCCAGATGCTCCTGTCTCAGCCTCCCAAGCGCAGGGATTACAAGTGTGCGCTCGGCTTCCTCCTTCTCCTTTTCCTTCTGAGCTACACTCCCAGCCCATTTAATTAATTTGTTTATTTATAAGCAGGTTTCGATAAGTTGCTGAGGCTGTCCTCGATCCTGAGATCCTCCTGCCTCAGCCTCACCAGTCCTGGGATTACAGACATGAGCCACCACGCCCGGTTTAGCTGATCTTCAAACATCCTGGGGGAGGGGGGGGGGGGCTGGGATGGGGCAGCAGTCGGTCCGACAGGGCACAGAGAGGCCTCGTGGCAGGCAGTAACCTCCCGACCCACAGGAGGGCAAGGGAGGCCACGGCGAGGGCTGAGCCCGGATCGCCGGCCCCAGCCACTCTCTCTCCGGGTTTAGTTCTGCCAGCCCTAAGGAGGACAAAGCTGAGTCCCGTTGTCAAGGAGAGGGGCCCGTAACGCTGATTGGCGGAGAACTCTGGCCGGGTCTCCTCCTCCTCCCTCTGACCCGCTGCTCTAGGGGAAAGACCGGACCTCCCTAGAGCCTGGCAGGGCCCAGCCTTTGCCAGTCTCCATGACAACGCCACCCAGGCCGACCGCCTGCTGGCAAGCCTGCGCATGCCCAGGGCTTGCGCGCGGCCCAGTGAGAAGTTCCCTCAAACCTTCCGTAGAGACACAGTCCGAAAACTGGAGCGCTCAATTTGTTCCAGCGGGAGCCAATAGGCCGCAGGCTACGCTCCGGTGCATCTTGGGAAATGTAGTTCTAACGCTGCCGGAGACGCCAGGCGGGGACACGCAGACGTGCGAACGTCACCACCGCGAGGAGCAATGGGAAGCGCCCTTTTACCTCTATGCCTGCTGGGAAATGTAGTCCCCGGCCAGGCCGGGGAGGAGGGGGATTTGTTGGGCGGAACGGGCTACTCCGGGTGTGGGTGCTGGAGGGAAGAGGGGTCGGGTGAATTTGGCGCAAAGCCTGCGGGGGCATGGAGTCCCGGTGAGCTTTGTGCGCTTGTACGGGAAGGTCATAAGGTTTGGGGGGCCTCGCCTAGGAGAGTAAGGTGAGCGAGGGGGAAAGGAGGGAAGGACTCGGGGGAGGGTGGGACGAGGGACGGACGAGCCCGAGGAGAGGGGCCCGAGGAGGGAGGCCCGGGGGAGGGGGAGGGGAGAGAGGCCGGCGGGGGAGGGGCGGGCGGCGGGCGGGCCTGGCGGGCGAGCTGAGCGGGGGAGGGGCGGGCCCGCGGGCGGGGGAGGGGGCCGGAAGCGGCGTGCGGGGCGGGCGGGCGGGCGCGGGACCCGCCTCTGGGGGAATTCGCGCGGAGGGCCGCCGGGGTAGGTTTTTGTAACGCGGGCGCGGGGCGCGGCGCGGACACCGCAGCGCACCTGCACTTCGCAGGCTTGAGGCTCCCGAGGATAAAATCACTGGCCCACTTCTTTCTTTCCCGATTTAAAAACACTAACCTCATTAGCTCGTGGCAAGGGGATGGATGTATTAATGTGGGCAAAGGGCGCAGGGACTGTCTGTCTGCTGGTCTGAAGGCGCCCCCTCCCCCGGCCGGATGCAGTCCCCTTCTACTTCCCATGTTAGCGCCTGTTCCAGTTTATCGTTATTTTTAAATCTGTGTGCCTGTTTCGTAGCTGTTTCCCACAACACCTCGCAAGGGACTTAGGACCGAGTTTTAACAGTAAATGCTAACTCGAACGCCTAGGCTGAGCGCTTATTTCCTGTTGCTGGTCTCAGCATTTTTGTTTTCCCTATATTAATTCTCGAGGTGGCTCTTGGACTAGTGCTTTTTTTTTTTTTTGCCACCATTGCCGAGGAAATGGAGACAATGTGTAAAAAGTGCCCTTGTACCTTGTCCAAGGACACATACCTGGTAGGTGGCAGAGCCAGAATTTGCTCCAGAACCCTTGTTCTCTCAGTAAATATTTGTCCAGTGGGCCACTGGCTGTCAGCCAGGGATGGTTTTGTTCTCGCAGGAAACAGAGGGAGGTCTAGCTTCATGTTGGGTTGTCACACCTAGGAAGCGCCTCTGGCATCTAGCTGGATAAGGCCCATGATGCTACACTATCCAACACAGCCTGCGGCAACGCAGAATCATCCAGTCCCAAATGCCATTTATGCTGAGGTTGAGAAACTCAAGAGTAGGCAAACAGGTCCTTGTGGCGCATTTTATGCTGGGCCATTTCTAATTCATGCTTCCACTTGAAGGAGTTATTAGCCCTATGTCACAGGTTAAGAAAATAAACTCAACCAAGCCAAGGTCACATAGCTGATGAGTGGCAGAGTTGAACATTGAAGCCAGGTGGCCTTTTTTTTTTTTTTTTTTTGCAGGTCTGGGGATGGAACCCAGGGGCATTCAGCCTCTGAGCTACACCTCCTGCCCTAGTTTTTATTCTTTAATTTGAAACAGCGTCTCACTAAGTTGCAGAGGGCCTCACTAAGTAGCTGAGGCTGTCCGTGAACAGTGATCCTCTGGTCTCAGCCTCCCGAATGCAGGGATTACAAGAGTGTGCCACCATGCCTGGCTGGTCAGTTTTTTTGTTTTTTTGTTTTTGTTTTTTTTTTAAACTAGAGTCAAACCCAAGGGCATTCTGCCTCCGAGCTTCACCCCTAACCCCATTTTATTTTTTATTTTGAAACAGGGCATTGCTGAGTTGTTGCCAAATTGCTGAGGCTGGACTCAAACCTTCAATCCTCCTGTCTCAGCCTCCCACGTACTAGAATTACAGGTGTGCATCACCACACCCAGATCAGAGCCTGACTTTTTTTTTTTTTTTTTTGAGTGGTGTTAGGGATTGAACCTAAGACATTCTATCTCTGAGCTACACACCCCTTCCCACCGCCTTATTTTATGTCATTATTTGGAAACAGGGTCTCATTAAGTTGCTTAGGGCCTTACAAAGTTGCTGAGGCTGGCCTCAAGCCTGTGATCCTCCTATCTTAGCTTCCCAAGTACTGGGATTACAGGTGTGCACCACTACACCCCGGCTAGAGCCTGACTCTTAATCATGGTATTAATACAGCCTGAGGAGGTGCTGGCACCGGCTCTGGAGTCGGGTCTGGGTTCTGTTTCATCTTTTCATCTCCATCACTCTGCATTTCTCCCGTATGATGGGCCCCCGGCTTATAGGCCGTTAGGAGAACTAGGCAGGGCAGTGCTATAAGACAGATGCCACTCTGTGGCCACCTACTGGGACATCCTGGTGCCTGGCTCTGGGCTGGACATGTGACATAGCCAGTTAGACAACAGGGTCATAGCTGACTTCACACAGGTGGCCTACTCACTGGGCAACAGGGCTGATTTATAGGATGGAGCGACTGTACTTTACTACTTAGTATGAGCTTTCTCAGTGGCGGGCCCTGGATTGGGTGGCCCTGGGAAAGAGTCCATTTCCCATGAGGCTTGCTCTGCATCTGCACAGCCCAGGCTTGGTGACCTGTGATTACCCAGGGCTTATAACCTGCCAGCTGAAAGCCTGCACTCCCTGGGACTCAAGTTCCTCTCCAGGGCCCAGTGGTCTTTCTCACAGCAGCAAACCTCTGCAGCTTTTGAGATTTGCTCTGGCTGAAGTCTTCTAGGAATCCCACCCTGCCCGCTCTGAAGTTAATCAGTCCTTAACTTTTTTTTTTTGGTGGTACTGGGGGTGGAACCCAGAGGCTTTCTACCTCCAGCCTATACTCCCAGACCTGTTTTATATTTTATTTGGAAACAGGGTCTCACTAAGTTGCTGAGGGCCTCACTAAGTAGCTGAGGCTGGCTTCAAACCTGCGCGATCCTCCTGTCTCAGCCTCCCAAGCGTGGGTATTACAAGCGTGTGCCACCATGCCCAGCTCAACTTTTTTTTTTTTTTTAATACTGGGGATTGAACCTAGTGACATTTTACTTGAGATCTGTACCCCAGTCATCCCTCCCTCTTTTTTTGGAAACCAGGTCTCACTAAGTTGCTGAAGCAGGCCTTGAAGTCCTCCTGTCTCGGCCTCCCAAGTATTGGGATTACAGGGTGTGCCGCCACCCCCACCTTAATCAGCCCTTAAATGGATGGCTGGGTGGGTGGGAGGTGAGGCTGCAGCCTAGTTTGGGGGGCAGGTAGAGGAGGGTGTGAGTGCAGGTTCTGCTACTTTCTAGCTGTGTCCCTGTGTAAGCCACCTTCACTTTCTCTGTCTGCAGAAGCGGGAGTAATGATACCACCCTCATGAGCCCATTGGTCATCTGTAAAATTTCTGAGCACCCACCAGCATTTTGGGCTTGGAATATGTGGAGTCTTGCCTTCCTGAAGCTCAAACTCTGTGGAGGGAAGATGGCATACAAATAGGACTTATGGCAGACCCTGTTAAATGCTAAAAGGAAACTAGTCGCCGGACATGGTGGCACACGTTCATTATCCCAGTACTTGAGAGGCTGAGACTGGAGGATTGCAGGCTTGACAGCCTCTGCAAGTAGTGAGACTCTCCTCAACCTAGTGAAACACTGTTGCAAAATAAAAATAAAAAATAGGAGCTGGGCATGGTGGCACACACTTGTAATCCCAGCATTTGGGAGGATGAGATAGGAGGATCATGGTTCGCAGACAGCCTCAGCTACTTAGGCCCTTTGCAACTCAGTGAGACCCTGTTTCAAAATAAAGAATAAAAAGTAGGGCTGGGGCTATAGCTTAGAGTTTAAATGCCCCTGGGTTCCATCCCCAGTACAACAAAAGAAAGGAAAGAAAAGTAGAGCTAGAAATGTGGCTCGGAGGTAGAATGCTTCTGAGTTCAGTCTTCTCCAGTACCAAAAAAAAAAAAAAAAGGGAAACTAGTCATGGTGACATAACAGGGACTGGGGGATCTTGTGTGGACGCTGTGGTAGAGTGGACGACAATCTAGGAAGTCTTTCCAGCAGGGGATAAGTGCATTGGGGCCTCAACAAAGAGCAGCTGGCTGAGAAAGGGCCAGGGGAGCACCCGGGGAGGAGACAGCGCGTGCTGAGACCCTGAGGAAGGAGCCGGCTTTCAGTCTGAGTGTTAGAAGGGATCCCGTGTAGCTGAAGTGTAGGGAACCAGGGAGATGGAGAGGTAAGATGAGAAGGTAGGCTGGTGCTAGGCTTTGTGCAGACTTGTGGCCATAGTGAAGAGTTTGTGCCCAGAACAGAGTAAGCATATAGTCAGCCCTAGGAGGGAGAATGAAAACCACCCTCTCTTCAGCCCTGAGCAGCAATGTGCAGCACCTCGGGGACCTTGTATGGTCTATTCCCCCACCCCCTGCCTACCTGGTGAGTGCTTCATCTACAGGGAGGGAACCAGGGCACACGGGCAATGGCACTTACTCCCGGTGGCACGGCAGAGGGCCGGTTAAGCTGGGAGTGGGTCCCTGATGCTGCCAGGCTTCAGCCCCGTGTCTGGACCCCCACGTTCTTACACCCACAGCAGCAGGTGGAAGTTTCTGGGAAGACTACGCTGGGCCCTTACCTTGCCAAATTTCCCTCCCCACAGGTGCTGCTGGCCCCAACCCAGAAGGCCCCATGGAGGTGCCGGCACCACAGCCAGTGAAACAGGAGGGTCTGGCAGCCGAGGCCCTGACCCTGGACTCCCCATGGCACCGCTTCCGCCACTTCCACCTGGGCGATGCCCCTGGGCCCCGTGAGGCGCTGGGGCTGCTCCGCGCCCTGTGCCGGGATTGGCTGCGGCCCGAGGTGCACACCAAGGAGCAGATGTTGGAGCTGCTGGTGCTGGAGCAGTTCCTGAGCGCTCTACCTGCCGACACCCAGGCCTGGGTGTGCAGCCGGCAGCCCCGGAGTGGGGAGGAGGCTGTGGCCCTGCTAGAGGAGCTCTGGGTGAGCCCCGGGCGGACAGGCGGGCGGGCAGAGATCCAGGAGGGCTTCACTGGCTGCTACCTCTGCAGGGCCCTCAGCGTGTAGAGGCACTGCACTTAAACAGATGCTTAACAAAGTACTGTGACCCCCTGGAAATACGGTGTGGCCCCAGGCTGGGTGCAGGGGGGAGGGCAGGGAATATCCATTAGGAAAGGAGGGCAAGGAGCTGCTTCCTATTCCAGCAGCTGCACAGCAGGAGCAGCTGGACCACAGCATGCTTGATGGTCCTTTGGAAGGACCTGGAGCTTGCTGGGAGCAGCTCTGGGCCATCCTGGCTCCTTGCAGCCAAGGGAGGAGTGGGGCCAGGCATGGAGGGTCCACAAGGCGCCCAGCCGTCCTCTGCCATGGGGTCCGAACAGCACTAACTGCCCCCACAGCAGTGTGTGACAACACAGGATGCTGTCTTTCCATATCTTAGAGTGACAAAGAATTATTTAAGTAAGTGGAACTCTAGGTAAAGGTGTTGAAGGACAGGGGCACGGGTGGGGTGAGCCGCTGCCCAGCTGTGGTGCTGGCATGGGAAGCCTAGCGCTGGGAAGTGCTGCCTAGGACGGCTGGGCCTCCAGCCTGTGATTGCTGACTATCAGAGTTCTCACCTCACCAGTGCATCACAGGTTGAGAAGGATGAGGATGCCTGAAAGAAGGTGTCTGTGCTACTGTAAACAGCTGTCACTGGAAACCACCCAGAAGCTTGCTCCATCCCACCCCCTGTGGTACTGGGATTCAACACAGGGGTACCTCCAAGCTACTTTTTTTTTTTTTTTTTTTTTTTGGTACTGGGGATTGAACCCAGGGTATTCTATCTCTGAGCTACACCTCAGCCATATTTTTTATTCTTTATTTTGAAACAGGGTTTCACTGAGTTGCAAAGGGCCTCACTAAGTAGCTGAGGCTGTCCACGAACCATGATCCTCCTGTCTCAGCCTCCCAAACGTTGGGATTGCAAGCGTGCAATGCCACTACAGCTTTTTGTTTTATTTTGAAACAGAAGGATCACAGATTTGAGGACAGCCCCAGCAATTTAGTGAGACACTTTTTTTTTTCTTTTTTTTCTTTTTGGTGGTACTGGGGGTGGAACCCAGGGGCTTTTTTCCTCTGGGCTATACTCCCATACCTATTTTATATTTTATTTGGAAACAGGGTCTCACTAAGTTACTGAAAGCCTCACTAAGTAGCTGAGGCTGGCTTCAAACCTGTGCAATTCTCCTATCTCAGCCTCCCAAGTGTGGGGATTGCAAGTGTGTGCCACCACACCCGGCTTCTCTTTTCTTTGCTTTTTTTTTTTTTTTTTTTTTTTTTTGTGTGTGTGTGTGTGTGTGTGTGGTTCTGGGGATTGAGCCCAGGGGCATTCTACCTCTGAGCAAAACCCCAACCCTAATTTTTATTCTTTTATATTTGAAACAGGGTCTCACTAAGTTGCAGAGGGTCTTACTAAGTAGCTGAGGCTGGCCACGAACCACAATCCTCCTGTTTCAGCCTCCAAAGTACTGGGATTACAAATGTCCACCACCACACCCAGCCCTATTTTATTTTTTGTTTTGTAACAGGGTCTCACTAAGTTGCTGAGGCTGTTCTCAAACCTGCAATCCTCCTGTCTCAGCCTCCTAAGTACTGGGATTATAGGCATGTGCCGCCCACCATTCCCTGCTGTGAGACCATATTTCAAAATAAAAAAATAAAAATGGCTGTGGGTGTAGCTCAGGCATGGAACGCCCCTGCGTTCAATCCCCAGTACCTCACACATACAAAAAGAAATGGTCTCATTAAGTTGCTGGAGCTGGCCTCCAACCACCAGCACAGGTGTATACCACCACACCTGGTTGCTTTGTCTTCCTTGTTCACTGATGTGTCCCGGTTCTTAGCATAACCCCTCGTATGTAGTAGGTGCTAAAAATGGGATTACAAATGGGATTGTGAATAACCTTCGCCCTGCTATGAAATATGTGGTTTTGACACAGAAGGCCAGGGCACTACCTGCTTCTCCGTTTCTGTAGAGAATCTGATCTGCCCAGAGAGATTGAATGACTTGGTTATAGACACCCAGCATCTGGACTTAGAATACAATAGCCAAAGAGGATTACTTGAGGCAGCGGGGGCAGGGCACCTGTCAGTTCAGGAAACCCCAAGCAAAGCTGGTAGTTGGAAAGAGGGGTGGCAGCAGTGGCTGGTGAGCACTGTCAGCCCTTCTCATGTCAGGATAGAAGGGGAATCCCAGCTCCAAAGGCAGCCAGGAGCTCAGGAAACCAGCTAAAATGAACAAGTAGGCACAAAAGCAGAAATGAGGGAAACGTGTTAATCATTAAAGCCCCAAATCATTTTTTAGAAAAATAAAAGTAGCACAAAGCATAAGCAAGGTGACCAGGCACAAAAGTTGGTCAGGGACAAAAGGAAAAGTCAGTGGTGAAAACGAGTAGGGCGGAACACCTGCAGACGGAGAGCTGAGGGCGTCTTTGTGTCTTGCTCAGGCATCTAGAGCCCAGAAAAACAGACTGCTTTCTTGGGTGATACAAATTGCCAATATATGCTCATAAAAGCTAGGCACGGTGGTGCATGCCTATGAGTCAAGAGACTGAGACAGGAGGATCACTGGTTTTAAGGATGGCCTTAGCAACCAACATAGCAAGACACTTAGCACGACCCTGTTTCAAAATAAAAAGGGTACTTGGGAGGCTTAGACAGGATGATCGCAGGTTTGAGGCCAGCCTTAGCAACTTATAATGAGATCCTGTTTCTTAAAATAGGGTGGGGGGGATGTAGCTCAGAGGTAGAATGCTCCTGGACTCCATCCCTACCAACACTAACACACACACAAACACACACACTTTGTGGTGTGGCTCCAAGAATGCCCTGGTTTCAATCTGCAATAATAATAATAAGCCTTACATGTTCCCCTGCAGTTCACCCAAATGGCAGCAAGAAGCTAAAGAGAGATTTTAACAAGTAAGCAAGTTAGCTATCTGCTGCAAATCACACCAAACTTGTGCCGAAATCATCAGCACCTAATCCCACAGTTCCTGTGGGCCAGATTTGAAGGTGGTGGGCAGGCTGCATTTCTGGCCACCCAAGGCTGGCTGAGGTTGGGTAGCCCGCGTTCACTGTGGTTGCTGCAGGACTCAGTCCTCACCCAGGGGCCCCTCCACAAGGAGGCCTGAGCAGCCTCCAGCACAGGCTGTTTTATTCAGAGCGCAGAACAGGATCTGATGACTGGCTAAAGGTGGGGCAAGAGAAGGAGAGAAATACAGACTTATTCCTCGATTTGGAATGTGGTATCTCTTGTTCCAGGGACCAGCGACCTCCCCAGATCACTCATCAACTGTGCGAGGACCTCGGGATGTGACAGAAGGCTCCGGGGTCAGTGTTGGAAAGGAAGATAGTGGGATGATTCCCTTAGGTGAGCCGCTGGCCCCCTTCCCATATTTTTCTTGTTGACCCCAGCATCAGGGGTCCCTTGTCTCCCAGGCTGAGGTAGGGATTGAGAAAAGACACCTGCTGTCAATCACTAGCACTAGGACTAGAGAACTCTGAAATGTCCTTGTCTTTGGGGAGCTCAGGCTTAGAAGGGCAGGTCAGTGGCCACTTTCCAGCACTCAGTGATGAGTGGTGATTGGGTGTGTGAGCCGTTGCTGCCTGTATCATGTGGGTAGGGAAAGTGGTGCCAGCTAGGAGTGGACCAGCAGCCTGTCCAGAGCCTCCTCACCACAGTATCTGCCAGGCCTTCCCACAGACCCTGGGGCACCCAGAATCCCTTCTGGGGTTGACAGCAATGAAGGCAGACTCTTCCCAGTGGTTTCCCTTAACCATCAGCCCGGTGGGCAGCCCTCAGCCCACAGGTCTGTCTCATCCAGGGGCACCCCTGGATGGAGCCTGCGCTGGGGGCCAGCCCACCTTTCAGGCGGGAGGGTCAAGCTGAGCTCAGGTCTTAAAACGTGGAGACCAAGGTTTCTGGGCCCCTCGAAACCCACCGAGCAGATGAGAAACCTGGAGAAAGGACTGTCTGCCACCCATCATCATCCCCATAATTTACCTGCTGGTCCATCCAGACCTCCCTCCAGCACTACGCACCCCTCTTCTCTCAGCCCTCCAGCCACCAGGTCTCCCCACACTCCATCCACGCCAATGCGGGCCTTGGCACTCAGCTGTCCAGCTGCCTCTCAGCTCCCGCTCCACCAGCTGTCCTCCTTACCCTTTCCTGCACGCTCGGCCCCCTCGCGGCAGCCCATCCGTCCAGTGTTTACTGGGCCAGGTCCCCGCTAGTCCTGCTCACCTGGGGAATAAACTGACCGCCTGCGCCCACCCCGCCCCCGGCCGCTGGCCTGTCTGCCCTCCTAGCCACAGCTAACCCCCACCCTGGCCTTTCCCTAGGAGACGCGGCCCCAAGGGCCGAGCTGCCAGAGGCAGGGGACGCCCAGCCCGCGCGCCCCTACAAGCAGGAGCCGGGCAGCCCCCAGCCGGTGCCCTGCCTGCCGGCCTTCTTGGTGGCCCCGGGCGCCGTGTCCTGCCCCGAGTGCGGCAAGACGCCCCTGAAGCCGGCCCACCTGCTGCGCCATCGGCAGAGCCACTCCGGCGAGAAGCCACACGCCTGCCCCGAGTGCGGCAAGGCTTTCCGCCGCAAGGAGCACCTGCGGCGGCACCGCGACACGCACCCCGGCGGCCCGGGGCCCGCGCTGCGCCCGCTCCCCGCGCGCGAGAAGCCGCACGCCTGCTGCGAGTGCGGCAAAACCTTCTACTGGCGCGAGCACCTCGTGCGCCACCGCAAGACGCACTCGGGCGCGCGGCCCTTCGCCTGCTGGGAGTGCGGCAAGGGCTTCGGGCGCCGCGAGCATGTGCTGCGCCACCAGCGCATCCACGGCCGGGCCGCGGCCGCGCAGGGCGCCGCTGCACCGGGCCCCGAGGGAGGTGGCGGCGCCTTCCCGCCCTGGCCCTTGGGGTAGCCTGGCAGCCCCGTCGCCACAGCGGCAACCTCCATCGCACCCCGCCCCAGCGCCTCCGGCCGGGAGTCCTTCCCCTCCCCCCCGCATCACTGCCCCTTCAGGCTTCTCCGTCCCGGGGTCCTCAGCCTCCTCTCCCGCTCCGTCCCTCATCCCTGCCACCCTTTCCCTGCAGGAGCAGAGGTAGGTTCCCCAGGACCCAGTTGCAGAAGAAAAGTAGCTCAGGGAAGGCCCCCTGGAAGGCTGCCTTGGTGAGGGAGGCCCGGGAAGGGGCCATCCTGTCTCCAGGACAGGTTAGGGGTGGGAGAGGGCACGGGCTGTGGCTCTGACAGGCAGAGGCACAGGAGGGACAGACACCTGCGCCGAGGACGCTCCTTGAGAGGACAGTTCACCAGCACCCACGAGTAATAAAGTCGCTGACTGGATGAAGTCTCAGGCTCCTTTCTGTGTGCCGCAGTGGCCTTTCTGGGGCTGAGGGGCTGGGCCTGGGGCGTTCTGGGGCTGCCTTTCGTGGTTCCCATTTGGGACCCTGCTGGTGAAGTAACAAAGGGTGGGGCTTACCACACTTCCATCCTCCAGAGGCAGGGGTGAGCCCACAGAAGGTACCCACCATCAGCCCGGATTCAGATCTGGACTGCAGCTTCAGTCAGGACACACTCCTGTCTGAGCAGTGGTGCGCGTGTGTGTGTATCACACGGACACTTGGTACTAGAGGTTGAACCCAGGGGCATTCTACCCCCAGGCTACACCCCCGGCCCTTTTTACTTTTTTTTTTTTTTTTTGGTGGTACTGGGGTTCCTGGAAGCCCTTCTACCTCCGGGCTACACTCCCAGACCTCTTTTTACATTTTATATTTGGAAACAGGGTCTCCTAAGTCAGCGCATGCGGCTGGCTTCGAACCTGCGCGATCCTCCTGTCTCTGCCTCCCAAGCGCGGGGATTACAAGCGTGCGCCACCACGCCCGGCCCTTTTTACAATTTTTAAGAAAGGGTCTAGCTGAGTTGCTGAGCATCTTGTTAAATTGCTGAAGCTGGCCTTAAACCTGCAATCCTGTCTCAGCCTCCCAAGTACTAGGATTACAGGTATGTGCTGCCACGTCCAGCTTCCAGTTGTATAATTTATGATGGTGCCCCTAGTAGGGTTACTGCTTTGGCCCGGTTACCCTGTGTTTTTGGAAGGACTCCAAACCTAAGTGTCAGTAGGCCTCTTGGACGGCCCATCTTGCCAAGAGGAATCCTCCAGTCTCCAGCTGGAGTCAGGTACAGCCTGCAGCCGGCCCTCTCCAGTGTGCAGACTTTGCTCCCTCCCAGTCCTCCCACACCTTGGAGGATCGCCCCCCAGCAGGCTCCTGGGTCCCTGCAGCGCGGTGCTGGGCCAGCTTTGCGTGGTCTCTTGGCACCTGCTCCAGCACCAGGAATCTGCTGCAGAACCACCCAGCCCCTGCTGCCTGGTATAGGGGAGCTGAAGGTCCTTGATGTTCACCTTAATTCTTAGAAGGGATCTTCACCTGGACCCAGGTATCAAACTGACAAACAGATTGATATGAGGAAAGCATAAAAATTTTATTTTCATGTGTAAACAGAGACTCTGACAAGAGTGCGGACCCTGAGAAATGGCCAAGACCAGGCTGGGTGCAGTGGTATACACCTGTGATCCCAGCACTTGGGAGGCTGAGACAGGAGGATCACAGGCTTGAGGCTAGTGCATGGTAATTTAGTAAAACCCTGTTTCAAAATAAAAAGGCATGGGGGTGTAGCTTGGAGGTAGAATATCCCTGGATTCAATCCCCAGTGCAAAAAGTAAACATAAAAATAAGGGGCTTTGGCCAGGCGTGATGGCGCACGCTTATAATCCCGGCGCTTGGGAGGCAGAGACAGGAGGATCACTCAGGTTCGAAGCCGGCCTCGCTGGCTTAAGAGACCCTGTTTCCAAATTTAAAAAAATATAAAATAGGTCTGGGAGTGTAGCCCGGAGGTAGAAGGGTTTCCAGGAACCCTAGTACCACCAAAAAAAAGAAAAAAGAAAAAAAAGGGAATTTGAAGCTAGAGATAAACTGCGTGCAAAAGAACTTAAAACAAAAAAACAAACTTGCCCCATGGGCAGTAGAAACCTTTGAGTGCCCTACAGGTAGAGACCCAGGGCACTGCAGATAGAACCATTTTGGAACACAAGACTGTGTCTCATGACCCAGTGAGCCCATTCCCCCAACCAGACAGAACCTCACACACATCCAGTAAACAGACACGTGGTACTGTTTGTCAAAGGCTTGTTGGATGGCAGAATGGCCAGGGCAGCAGTGTCCATCACTGGGAGGGGGCAGGAGGAGGTACACACCTGTCCTTCAGGAAAAGTCCCCAAACTCAGAAATAGGTGAAATGGCAATTGTACAACCTTACAAAAGCACACTAGGGTGTTTTAAAATAGTCCTGCTTAAAGGTCATGAGACTTGAGAAAATGAAAATTAGACAACTGCATGAAGATCAGGGTGGATCCCAGCCCAGCTCCACTTGCCCTTGTGTGGGAATGTCTGGGAGAGAAGATGTGCCCAGCAGGCTTCGAGGAGTCCCAGTGACAGAGAGAGGAACTCAGCTGGGGCCTGCAGGCTCCGTGGCTTCTGTGATGGAAGAAAATGTCAGCTCCCGCCAGTCAGAGACAAAGACAGAGATTTTATCGGAGGAAATATACAGTCAAGGGAGAATGTGGGCAAGTAAGAGACAGATTTGGGGTCCACAGCTCTTCTTTTTCTAGTAGACTTTTGTGATGGGTGGTTGGGAGGAGGTGTATGAGGATGACAAAAACCTGTCATTGCAAGCCCATTTGGGGTGCCGCATCCGCTTCCTGATTGGCTTTCTTGTCTAATACATTGGTATCCCCCTTTTTTTGTGGTACTGGGGATTGACCTCAGGGGCATTCTACTTCTGAGCTGCACCCCTAGCCCTATTTTATTTTTGTTTATTTTGAAACAGTGTATCATTAAGTTAGAGAAGGCTTCAGTAGATTTTTGAGACTGGCTGTGAACCTATGATCCTCTTGTCTCAGCCTCCCAAGTACTGGGATTACAAGACTGTGCCACCACACCTGGCTAGGTATCCCTTTTGCTTAAATTACTCAGAGTGGGGTGTGTGTGTGTGTGTGTGTGTGTGTGTGTGTGTGTGTGTGTAACAATGCCCAAGGAGATTGTCCTAAATAAATAATTTTCATATTTCAGGTTATCCTTATCTTTTCAGATCTTTGGTGGGGGCCCTAATGGGGCCTGGTTTGGGGGATTTTTAGCACAGGATTCAATGATAAAGTTACATTTTCCACCCAGCATGGTCGCACAGTCCTGTAATCCCCGAATTTGGGAGGCTGAGACAGGAGGATCGCAGGTTGAGGTCAGCCTCAGCAATTTAGCCAGACCTCCAGTGACTTAGTGAGACTCTGTTTCAAAATAAAAAGGACTGAGGGTGTCCTTAGAGGTAGAAGCCCCTGGGCTTCAACCCCAGAACCGCAAAAGCAAAATGAAACAAGAAGGCTATGAAGTTCCAGTTAGGAGAAATAAGGCCTGGGCATCCGTGCCACAGCATGGTGACTGTAGTCGGTAAGGTACTGTATGTATACCTGAATATGGCTGAGAGATGTTAAATGTTCTCACGACAAAAGCAGCATGTAAAGTGGCACGTGTTAATCAACCAGATGCAATCATTCCATGATGCAAACATACATTGAAATGTCATGTCTTACACCATAAACATATCCAACGTGTGTGTGTGTGTGTGTGTGTGTGTGTGTGTGTGTGTGTGTGTGTAGCTGGGAATGGAACCCAGAGCTTCCTACTTTATATTTTATTTGGAAACAGGGTCTCACTAAGTTGCTGAGAGCCTCACAAAGTCGGTGAGGTTGACTTAGGTTGGCTTCAAACCTGTGCAATCCCCCTTTCTCAACTTTCTAAGTGTAACAACAAAAGTAACTCATTCTGCCTGGTGTGGTGGCGCACGCTTATAATCCCCGTGTTCAGGAGGCTGAGACCGGAGGATTGAGGTTCAAGGACAGCCTCAGCTACTTAGTGAGGCCCTCTGCAACTCAGTGAGGCCTGGTTTCAAAATAAAGAATAATAATAAAAAAAAAAATAGGGCAGGGGGTGTATCTCGGAGGTCAAGTGCCCCAGGGTTCTACCCCCAAACTGCAAAAAGTAGCTCATTCTGTAACTAGACAGCCATGTTTTTGTTCTGTACCCATTCTCTTGTAATAACAAAAGTAACTCATTCTATAACAGGCAGCCATGTTGTTCTGGTCCTGTACTCATTCTCTCCTCCAGTTTCAACTAGGTTGAAACATGAGGCTAACCCCAAGTTCTTGTTTCTATAACATTGTTGCTTTGGTAGAACATGTGGCCCTGTTTGTTGGTTTGCCTTTATAAACCCCTACACATGGCTGGTAGGCACCCCTACACTCAAGACTTCTGGACTGAGGGTATCGCCACTGGCCAGCTAATAAAGGCTTCAATTGGCACATGCCCCCTAGACTAACACACACACTCACTCTCTCTCTCTCTCTCTCTCTCTCTCTCTCTCTCTCTCTTTTTCTTTTGGTGGTACTGGGGTTCCTGGAAACCCTTCTACCTCCGGGCTACACTCCCAGATCTATTTTTTATATTTTTATTTGGAAACAGGGTCTCTTAAGCCACCGAGGCTGGCATCGAACCTGCACGATCCTCCTCTCTCCACTTTCAAGCACGGGGATTACAAGCGTGCGCCACCACGCCCGGCTCGAGTCTCTCATTTCTTGCTGTACCTGCATACAACATTTTGGAGGCCCTAGGGAGATATGTGAGAGATAATCGGAGATCCTAGCGGGGACCAAATTTCCACCTCCCTCCGTGGTCCTGGGTAGAGGGGAGCTCCTGAGATGACGTTCACGCTCAGGTGCTGTTTTGGCCAAATATCTATTGTCTTTTAGTCTTTATCTCTGTCTTGATATTTATCTTGATTTTTATCTTGATATTTATCTCTGTGCTTTTGTTTAGCTGGGCTATATCACAGAACAGGGGTCACCTGTGCCTTCAAGTCCCACCGTCCTTCACTATTTTCTTAAACATCTTCAGGATTTTCAGAAATGCGCAGCTAGATATGGAACCTCAGTTGACCCTTTTGCTCTCCGCAGAGTCTGTGAAATTGACTGGCCGACTTTTAACGTCAGCTGGCCACCCAAGGGCACAACATTCCTTCTGCCCTCCGGGTCCAACGGGTCGATTTTGGTCAACCCGGACATTCAGATCAAGCTGCCTATATGCAAATCTGGATAGACACCCTCTTTGATAAACCCAAATGGTTTAAAGTTTGTCTTTCAGGTTGCCCGCATGTTCCCCTGCCTTCACACTCTTCATGGCTGCAGACAAAGAAATCTATTCTTGTCATGTGTCCTAAGATCTCTAATTCCTCTCCTTCCCCGACCCCTAATCCTCCAGAGATTCTTCAAACTCCCCACTAGTCCTCAGACCCCAACGCCTCCCAAATTCCCCTTACCCTCTGCTTCTCCTTCCATATCCCCCCGTTTGCCGCATCCACTCCTGATTCTCCAGACACCCTTCCCCTTTCCTCTCCTTCCCATTATCAGGCAGGCTCTGCGTATGGGCAAAGGAGGAACCAATTCTTTCCCGGCACCAGGCTCCCTCACCCTCTGGCCCTTTCGTGGTCTATGTCCCCTTCACTACTAGCAATCTTTACAACTGGAACAATCAAAATCCCTTCTTTTCTAAAGCCCTCTCCCCTGGGTCTCGTCTCTCTCCTTGGATCGGTCTTTTCTACCCACCAGTCCACTTGGGATGACTGCCAGCAGTTTCTTCAGACTCTTTACTTCTGAAGAAAGGGAACGTGTGATAGGTTGAGTCCCCCTCCCCCCATGTGACCCCCTTGGAGGGAACAGGAGGCAGAACCCTGGAAGCCAGACGCGCAGATATCAGGAGACTCCAAACATCGCGAGACAGACTCCAAACATCGCGAGATTACAGATGCTGCGTGAGAATCGGCATGCCTATATAAAACATCGGTTCTTCCGCTCTGCCATGTGACTCAGCCAGCCAATTGGGACTACACGCGACTCTCCAAACCCGTGGCTCATTGGTCCCTTCCCCCACAGCCTGCTGACTCCCCAAGGGTGCCAGGTCCGAATAAAGCAGCAGCTTTTGATAACCTGGCTTGTATTTTACTTCCTTCGAGACTCCCTAGTTCCATTCTCAACGTTTCACTGTGTTTGCTATGAAGTGTGGCAATCTGTCCTGGGCCCAATGGACACCCCACCTCAGATTCTGCCTGCCTAGAGGGTGTTTTCCTAAGCACACACCCAAACTAGGACCCCCAATAATGACCGAGGAAGGAGTTTCTGGACCGGTACTGCCAGACTCTTCTCCATGGGGTCCGTGCGGCTGCTCTACCTCAAAGGCACTAAGTGCCTTCCTAGAACATCTCCTGGAAGCCTACCAGCTTTACATGCTCATAAACCCGGAGGCCCCTGAAAATAGGCCATTAATCTGGCTTTCATCTTCCAATCGGCTACAGATATTAGAAACTACAAAAATTGGAGGGCTTTAAGGGAAAGGTGCTGTCTGAGTTGGTGGAAGTCACCCAGCGAGTCTTCAATAACAGGGATTCTCTGGAGGATAGACAGGCTAAGCGGCTGGCAAAACTTTTATTAACCATTCCCCCTGGTGAGGTCACTGGACCCAGAAGGGCAGCCGGGAAAGACAGAAAACAATGTCAGGAGTGTCATCTGCTAAGCAAAACCCAATGTGCCTACTGTAAGGAGGAAAGCCGCTGGAAAAATGAGTGCCCTAATAAAAAGAAGGCCCATACGCCGGTCCTACAATTAGCAGAGACTGAGGAGGACAGAGGAAGTCAGGGCTCCTCCTCCTCCTCCTCCTCCTCCTCCTCCTTCTTCTGTACTGAGGGTGGAACCCAGGGGCTTTTCTAACTCCGGGCTATACTCCCAGACCTATTTTATACTTTATTTGGAAACAGGGTCTCACTAAGTTGCTGAGACCTCACTAAGTAGCTGAGGCTGGCTTCAAACCTGAGCGATCCTCCTGTCTCAACCTCCCAAGTGCTGGGATTACAAGCGTGCGCTACCATGCCCGGCTAACAGGGCTCCTTCCTATTGAGCCCCTGGGAGCCTAGGATAACTCTGGATGTAGGGGGCACACCTGTTAACTTTTCAGTAGACACTGGAACCACCTTCTCAGTATTGACCCAGCACGCTGGACCCCTATCGAAAGACAAAATACCTATCCAGGGAGCAACAGGGAAGACTGAGTTACCCCTGGACCAAAGTCAGGAGTACTAATCTGGGAAAAGGAACTATCACGCACCATTCATTTCTGGTTATGCCAGAGTGTCCTCGCCCCCTGATAGGCCCGGTTTGCTACAAAAGCTCTAGGCTACTATCTGGTTTCAAGGCGACAGTGCTTCTTTAAGCTGGCTAGACCCCTCACACATTCTTGTAACCTTTCAGCTGGGTGAAGAATATCTTAAATGACCAGACTGATAACCAAAATGAAAAAGAACAGGGTGAGCTAATAAATTAAAATCGCAGGGGCCCTGAGTCTGGGCAGAAGATAATCCCCTGAGACTAGCAAAACACCGAGCCCTGATTGTGGTACAATTGGCCAGCAATGCACTCCCAGAAAGAGCGAGGCATACCCAATTAACTTAAAGGGCAGGCAGGGAACAGCAAAACATATTAAACGACTTCTTGAATCTAGCATTTGACCCCATGGAAGTCTCCTTGGAACTCCCCTCTGCTACCTGTCCAGAAGCCGGGCACTGATGATTTCTGGCCTGTACAAAATCTGAGAGAGGTAAATAAAAGGGTTGAAACTCTCCACCCAACCGTGCCTAACCCTTGCACTCTCCTCAGCCACCCAGCCATTCTGTCTACTCTGTCTTAGACTTTAAGAAGTATGCCTTTTGCCGGGCGTGGTGGCTCACGCTTGTAATCCCAGCATTAGGGAGGCTTAGACCGGAGGATCGCGATTCGCAGACAGCCTCAGCTACTTAGTGAGGCCCTCTGGAACTCAGTGAGACCCGGTTTCAAAATAAAGAATAAAAAATAGGGCTGGAGGTGTAGCTAGGAGGTCAAATGCTACTGGATTCCACCCCCAGACCCGATAAATAAATAAATAAATAAATAAGTATGCCTTTTTTTTTTGGTGGTGGTACTGGGGGTGGAACCCAGAGGCTTTCTACTTCTGGGCTATAATCCCAGACCCATTTTATATTTTATTTGGAAACAGGGTCTCACTAAGCTGCTGAGAGCCTCACTAAGTAGCTGAGGCTGGCTTCGAACCTGCGCGATCCTCCTGTCTCAGCCTCCCAAGCGCAGGGATTACAAGCGTGTGCCACCGTGCCCGGCTAAAAAAAGTATGCCCTTTTTTTGTGTGTGTGTGGTACTGGGGATGGAACCCAGAGGCTTTATACCTCCAGGCTACACTCCCAGACCTATTTTATACTGATTTGGAAACAGGGTCTCATTAAGTTACTGGATAGCCTCAGTAAGCCTCTGAGGCTGACTTTGAACCTACGTGATCCTCCTGTCTCAGCCTCCCAAGTACTGGGATTAAAAGTGTGCGCCACCACACCTGGCTTTTTTTTGTTTTTGTTTTTTTGTTTGTTTTTGTACTAGGGATGGAACCCAGTGGCATTCCTCCTCCGAGCTACCCCCAGCCCTATTTTTTATTCTTTATTTTGAAACAGGGTCTCACTGAATTGCTGGGAGTCTTGCTAAATTTCGGAGACTGTCCTCAATCCAGTGATCCTCCTGTCTCACACTCCCAAGTACTGGGATTACAGGCACGCACCACCAAGCCCCTCTGAGGGCATGTGAAATATTTGCATTCTGTGTGTACAAGTTAAATCTCTGTAGAGCTGTTTTTAAAAAGAAGCCCGAAAGCCGGGCGTGGGGGCGCACGCTTGTAATCCCAGCATTAGGGAGGCTGAGGATGGGAGAATGAAGGTTCGAGGACAGCTTCAGCTACTTAGTGAGGCCCTTCGCAACTTAGCGAGACCCTGTTTCAAAATAAAGAATTAAAAATAGGGCAGGGGGTGTAGCTCGGAGGTAGAATGCACCTGGGTTTCATCACCAGACCCGCAAATAAATAAATAAATAAATAAATAAATAAATAAATAAAAGCCCTATTCGAATTAACTATTGACAAAGCACCTAACCAGGAGAGCTGCCTTGGGACCTTAGCTGGCCACGTGCGCCTGAGTTTGGCTCCCCCTCCTGGTGACAGCGTGGGATAACAGCTGCCAGGGTCGAGGGGAGAGATGGAGAGACAGAGAGGAAATAGGGGAGACAGAAACAGAAGGCTGCTACCAGAACTCTCTCAAAAGAGCCAGCAGGTACACTTACATAATCTCAAACTATCTCCCCCACAGGATGTGTGATCTACAACCGTAGCTTGGCTGTGGAGAGATGGTCACACCACCCAAAGCAGGCGATGGAGGCTCAGGTCACAGACGAGGACGAATCTCCTTCCAGCACCCTTGGCGCGAATTGGAGGAGCTTCTTACACACCGAGTGCTCAGTGGCTCCTGTGGGCTTCGCACCCACGCGTTACCTGCACTGTTGATGAGAAAATGCCAAACCGGGATGGATGAGCTTTCTTCAAAACACTCACTGCTCTTCAGAAGTGCCAAGGCCCCAGGCCAGGAGTGGTAGACCTCCAGCTGAAGGAGACGAGAGGCCTGCTGGAGATTATTTATTTATTTATTATTAATTTTGGTGGTCCTGGGGACAGAACCCTTCTACCTCCGGGCTACACTCCCAGACCTATTTTATATTTTTATTTGGAAACAGGGTCTCTTAAGCCAGCAAGGCTAGCTTCAAACCTGCGTGATCCTCCTGTCTCTGCCTTCCAAGCACGGGGATTACAAGCGTGCGCCACCATGCCAGGCTTTGCTGGGGATTTTTACATTTAATTTTTTTTTTTTTTGCTATAAAAGGCATTCCTGGTGAATTAGTCAGTGAGCATTTGTTTGTTTTGTGATATTGCAGATTGAATCCAGGATCGTTCCAAGCTATACTCCCAGCCACCACCCTCCTTTTTTTTTTTTTGGTGCTGGGGGCTGAATCTAGAGGCACTCTACCTCTGAGTTACACACTCAGCCCTATTTTATTTTTTTATTTTGCAGCAGAGTTTTACTAAACTGCTGAGGCTATCCTAGAACCTGGAATCCTCCTGTCTCAGCTTCCCAAGTATGAGGATTATAAACATGCTCCACCACACCCAGCTTCCCCAGCCCCTTTTTTATTTTTTTGTTTTGAAACAGGGTCTCACTAAGTTGCTGAGGCTGGCCTGACACCCATCTCAGCCTCCCAAGTACTGGGATTACAGGTATACATCATCACACCCTGCTTTGTCTTTCCTTCTACCGTCCTTCTCTTCCTTCTTCTTCCTTACCTCATTAAAGACAAACATTGGAAAATCTGAGTATTTTGGAATTCTTCAGAGAACTTCTTTCTGAGCCTGCATCTCTCTTGCTAATTGAGGAAGATGAACATGAGCACCCCTTTTGTCGCGGGATGTGGCCAACACCTAACACCCATTTGGTTCCTGCTGCTGCTAAACCTGGCTGGTTTCTGAGAATATTTCAAAATACAGCTGGGTGTGGTAGTGCACGCTTGTAATCCCAGTACTTGGGAGGCTAAGACAGGAGGATCGCAGGTTCGCAGCCAACCTCAGCTACTTATACCCTCTGCAATTTAGTGAGATCCTGTTTCAAAATAAAGAGTTAGCGGAGTGTGGGGGTACACACTTGTAATCCCAACATTTGGGAGGCTTAAACAGGAGGATTATGGTTCGTGGACAGCCTCAGCTACTTGGTGAGGCCTTTTGCAAACAGTGAGACCTTGTTTCAAAATAAAAATATGGCGGAGAGGGTAACTTGGAGGTAGAAAGCCCCTGGGTTCCATCTCCAGTGCAATAAATAAATAAATAAATAAATAATAAATAAATGAGTTAAAATAGATCTGGGGGTGTAGCTTGAAGGTAGAATGCCCCTGGGTTCAATCAATCTCCAGCACCACACACACACACACACACACACACACACACACACACACACACAAGGAAGTCAAAATAAGAGGAATAAGCCGGGCATGGTGGCACACCCTTGTAATGGCAATATTTGGGAAACTGAGACAGGAGGATCATGGTTCAAAGCTACTGAGTGAGGCCCTTTGCAACTCAGTGAGACCCTGTTTCAAAAGAAAGAACAAAAAATAGGGCTGGGGGTATAGTTTGAAGGTAGAATATCCCTGGGTTTCATCCCTAGTACTGAAAAAAAAAAAAAAGAGGTATAAAAATAGCAAGAAAGAGCCGGGCATGGTGGTGCACGCTTGAAATCCCAGCATTCAGGAGGCTGAGACTGGAGGATCGCGGTTCACGGACAGCCTCCGCTACTTAGTGAGGCCCTCCGCAACTCTGTGAGACCCAGTTTCAAAACAAAGAATTAAAAAAAAAATAGGGCAGGGGGTGTAGCTCGGAAGTCAAATGCCCCTGGGTTTCATCCCCAGACCCGAAAAAAAAAAAAAAAATTAGTGAGAAAGAATTCTTGTTTTCTCTCAAGAAGCTCCAAGCAAAGGCTTTTCTATTCTTTGGCAGACCAGCTGGGCCCTGAGCCCATATGGATAGGGACCCGGTGCATTTAGGTGCCGGACACCTACTCAGTGAAGAAAGGAGGGGAGGAGGAAGGGAAGGGGAAGGATGCTCTCAGACCCCAGCCTCCTGCCCCATCCCCAAGGCCAGGTGTGGAGTCTGCATCCCCAGGGTGTGTGAAGCACAGGAGGAGCTAGCTGAGGCTGCCAGGGCCCATCATCAATTGCAGCTTGATGGGTGCTGGGCAGCAGCCTCCAGCAAAGGAACCTTCACCAGTAGCAACACTGTCCACTAGAGCAAACAGAGATGTGGGTTCGAGACAGACACCGGGCTCAGATATACAAATAGAGGTGTGTGTGTGTGTGTGTGTGTGTGTGTGTGCGCGCGCGCGATTTGGACCTGCTCCCTTTATTTTGCATATGCATTGGATAAAGGGGGCAGTAAGGTCTTGGGGTTCTTTTTTGTGGCACTGGGGTTTGAACCCAGGGTATTCTACCTTTGAGCTACTCCCCCCAGCCCTATTTTACTTTTTTTCTTTTGAAACAAGGTCTCACTAGGTTGCTGAGGGCCTCATTAAATTGCTAAGGCTTGCAGGAACCTGTGCTCCTCCTGTCTCAGCCTCCCAAGTCCCGAGATGGGGGTTCTTTCTCCAGCTCCATGGTCTCTAGGTAACCTCTCTCTCGGCTGTCAGCACTCAGCTGCCCTTCCCTGTGCCCAGGCCTCACCCCTCCTCCTGCTCTCTCTTTCCCAGCAAAGCCATTTGCACCTTTGTGCCACTTTCCCTTCTCAAGAGCTCCCTCCTCCCCTTCTCCTCTTCATCCTCCACATGTCCAGGAACACAAAGGAGACCCTGGGGACAAGAGTCGTGTGTTCCTCCCACTCTCACTCCATCCCTCTCCTGGAGTCTTTCAGTTGAGATGAGAAGAGATGGGGAATGATCCAGAAGGGCCATATAAGGGGTAGGGGCTCACAGCTTTTTATTGGTACCTGGCATTGAACCCAGGGGCATTCTACCTCTCTGAGCTATACCCCCAGCTCTATTTTATTTTTTATTTTGAAACAGGGTCTTGCTAAGTTATGGAGGCTGGACTCAAACCGGCAATCCTCCTGTCTTAGCCTCCCAAGTACAGGGATTACAGGTGTGCATCAACACACCTGGCCCATATTCTGTATTTCAAAATAGCTACAAGAAAGCCGGGCGTGGTGGCACACGCTTGTAATCCCCGCGCTTGGGAGGCTGAGACAGGAGGATCGCGCAGGTTCGAAGCCAGCCTCAGCTGACTTAAGAGACCCTGTTTCCAAATAAAAAATATAAAACAGGTCTGAGAGTGTAGCCCGGAGGTAGAAGGCCCCTGGGTTTCATCCCCAGTACCACCAAAAATTAATTAATTAATTAATTAATTAAAAAATAGCTAGATGAGAATTTTGAGTGTTCTCATTACAAAGCAATAATTGGCATTGGCAGTGATGAAGA